>NC_142361.1:36952636-37252636 GCF_059441175.1 Urocampus carinirostris
TAGCATATTTGGTAATGGAGTCATCCAAAAGTCATTGAAAGTAATCCAGTTAAAGTAACCCTACCCAACCCTGCTTGTCAGCAATATCGAGAGAGGACACGAGAGATCCTCTCTCCAGTAAGAGAAACAACCGGCAACACAGGTCCGCTTTTGTTCCCGTCTTGATATCATCTGGTCTTGTAGCTACAAATAAGCGGCACGTCAAGATATCCGATATGATGAGCTAAGGCTGTTCTGCTGGTGAACTTGCTTTGTACTGTTTTTATTCCCTCTAGGACACGGGTGTCAAAACAGGCGGCCCGCGGGCCAGATCAGGCCCGCTAAGGGATTGAATCCGGCCCGCGAGACAACACTCGGAGAAGCGCAAGGGAAAAACAAGCTGAAGGTTGAAATAGGTCAACTTGATGTTGCCAAAGCCAGGTGCCTGGAACAAAGACACTGTACTTGTATTTATTTCTCTCTCTCTCTCTCTCTCCCTCTCTCTCTCTTTTTTCCACCCCTTTTCTCCCACTCTGTCTCTGTCTCTTTCACCCTCTGTGTCTCTCTTTTTCTCTTCCTTTGTTGATCTTTGTCCCTTTCTCTCTCTGTGTCTTTTAACCTCTTTTGCTCTAACTTCCTTTTTTCCTTTTCTCTTTTTTCTCTTTCTCTCTTCCTACCCTTCGCTTTCTTTTCTCTTTTCTCTCCTTCTATCTTTCTATTTCTTTTTGGATTTCTTTCTTCCTCTCCCTTTCTTTTCCCCTCTCTCACGACTTTTTATCTTTTGTTTCTCACGCTCTCTCCCTCTTCCTTTTTCTTTCTTTGTCCCGCCCTCTCTCCTTTTCCTTCCCTCGTTCGATTATTTCTTTATCTCTCTCTCTCTCTCTCTCTCTCTCCCTCTCTCTCTCTCTCTCTCTCTCTCTCTCTCTCTCTCTCCCTCTCTCTCCCTCTCTCTCTCTCTCTCTCTCCCACTCTGTCTCCGTCTCTTTCACTCTCTGTGTCCCTCTTTTTCTCTTCCTTTGTTGCTCTTTGTCTCTTTCTCTCTGTGTCTTTTAACCTCTTTTGCTCAAACTTCCTTTTTTCCTTTTCTCTTTTTTCTCTTTCTCTCTTCCTACCCTTCGCTTTCTTTTCTCTTTTCTCTCCTTCTATCTTTGTATTTCTTTTTGGATTTCTTTCATCCTCTCCCTTTCTTTTCCCCCTCTCTCACGACGTTTTATCTTTTGTTTCTCACGCTCTCTCCCTCTCTCTCTTTTTCTTTCTTTGTCCCGCCCTCTCTCCTTTTCCCTTCCTCTTTCTCTTATTTCTTTATCTCTTTTTCTTTCTCTTTAATCTACTAGTCCGGCCCCCTTACAGAATGTTTGTTCTATCGTGTGGCCCCCGAGTTCAAATGAGTTGGACACCCCTGCTTTAGGAAATGGACTCTGACAAATCACTTATTTTCAATGCTAGCAGTGCTGGAGAATAATTTTAGTATACACCTTTTACCAAATGTCCCAAATCCCCATTTATCAAGGTCCAAATTCCAGGGGGTGTTAACATGTTGATTCTAAAGATCAGGATTGTTATTGGTGGAAAGATCGGACACGCCATTTCCCCCCTAGAGGGCGCTAACACGGGAGGAGTGGTTGGAGACTATCCACCGCCACATTACCTGTTTTGTCTGCAGAGGTTGTTGTCCGGATCTGTACCGTCCCTGTCCCCGAATTCAGTAATAAAGGACCCCTATGACCGATTCTGTCCCTGGTTTCATTGGTAAAGAACCCCTCCGTTGCTTCTCTCCCCAGTGACAGCAACAAAGGACCCCTTCGGCCGCTTCTGTCCCTGGTTTCTGGGGCAAACAACCCCTTCAACCGCTTTTGTCACTGGTTTCGATGGTAAAGAAACCCCTTCATTTGCCTATTTCGATTTTGGCAGCGAAAGACACCTTCGGATGCTTTGGTCCCCAGTTTCGGGAACAAATGACACCATTGGTTGCTTTCTCCCTGCTTTCCTAATCACGTGTGGTGACTCATTTTATTTGCAGGTAAATCGTACCCGTTTTTATACTCATTATTGTTCTTATTTCTATTTTCTCATATATATAAAAAGGATGATGTTGGTTAAAATTCAGACGAAAGAAAAATATGTTGAATTCATTGTAAATGTTAAAAAAAAAACACTATACGATCTCTTGTTAAAAGTATCTTGTTAAAATGTATGTAAAAATGTATTGTGATATTCTGAAATGTATTTTATGTAAATTGAAAAGAAAGCTCTTGGATATGCTTTGTTGGGCAGTTTTCAGAGGGAACTTCTACTGAGATCAAAGAGATCAAAGCCAACAGAAAAGCTAATGTTGTGACTCATCCATTTGCAGAAACTGTAATAATAAAAACCTCATCATCCAGTCCAGCGTGAATGTGGATTTTTGGTGGGACAGGTACACCGCGGTTACATTGGTGCCGTAACCCGTGACTTCTATCAAGCTCTCCAAACCGAGGACTGTGCTACCTGCCACATCGTTTCATGAAGCCATCAGCTCACAGTATTTGAAATTTTGAAATAAGCTCATTACGGTGCAGTGTCACAGTGATGCAGATAACTAAGTGTGCTATACAGTGACGTGTTACGCAGGCTGCTGATTTATTTTGTGATTTTGACTTATTTGAGAGTTCTACCCCAGGTGTTGCTACACATAGAGTAGAGGTAGTTTCTAGTGTCAGCACCTATAATGGAGCTGACCAACATGCCAGCCTACCTTCACCTCAGGTCAGACCCAAATCTACGCCAAATTCCACGAGATGGTAGGGCGCCCGCCCCGAGACCGCGAGGTCGCTGGTTCAAGCCTCGGCCGAGTCATACCTAAGACTTACAACATTGGTACTCGTTGCCTCCCTGCTTGGCGCTCGGCATTAAGGGTTGGAATTGGGGCTTTGGTCACCTAATGACTCCTGACACAGCAGTTGGGTCTAAAAATGGCGGCGCCCTGTTTGGCTGCGGCTGCATCGGCTCGCTACAGTTTAACTGTACGGGTGTATCGACATTTCGTTCTGTGTGCATGGTTACAAAGAATGACAATAGAAGTAAATTCTATAAAAATTATATTCTATTAAAAAAAACCTTCAACCACTTCTGCCCAGTAGAGGCAGTTTCTAGTGTCAGCACCTATAATGGAGCTGACCAACATGCCAGCCTACCTTCACCTCAGGTCAGACCCAAATCTACGCCAAATTCCACGAGATGGTAGGGCGCCCGCCCCGAGACCGCGAGGTCGCTGGTTCAAGCCTCGGCCGAGTCAGACCTAAGACTTACAACATTGGTACTCGTTGCCTCCCTGCTTGGCGCTCGGCATTAAGGGTTGGAATTGGGGCTTTGGTCACCTAATGACTCCTGACACAGCAGTTGGGTCTAAAAATGGCGGCGCCCTGTTTGGCTGCGGCTGCATCGGCTCGCTACAGTTTAACTGTACGGGTGTATCGACATTTCGTTCTGTGTGCATGGTTACAAAGAATGACAATAGAAGTAAATTCTATAAAAATTATATTCTATTAAAAAAAACCTTCAACCACTTCTGCCCATGGTTTTGACATCATAGAACCCGTCCGACTCTTTTATCCCTGGATTCAACAATAACGAACCCCTTCAGACGCTTCTGTCCCCAGCTTCGGCGGCGAAGGACACCTTTAACTGCTTCAGTCCCCGATTTCAGCAACGGACCCCTTCGTCCACCAACATCTAAACTCTGAGAGATTTTGGCTCTTAAGGACCAAGATGAGGGAGGTGCTTGATACATTTTCAATTCTAAAGACTGAGATTGTCATCTGGCTTGTGCAGAACTTCCTGGTGAGATGAATCCAGTAGGTTGGAGGAAAAAAACTTCTAAAGATTTATGTCACTCAAGACCAGGAAAACCTACCAAAACTGTTTCTTTTAACACCTTAAAACCAAGTTTGAAGGGATCCCTTACCTTTTCCGTAGAAGAACTTGTGGTAGTAGTAAGCACCCAAGTCAATGTGCTCGATGATGTAGCGTTTGACTTTTTCCCGATGAATGGGCTGGTTTTCCCGCGGAACCTCCAGAACCGAGACCCCCGCGTTGGTGCAGTGGGAACTTAAAGAGGATTCAAATGAGCAGCTCTCAGACAGTCCGCTATAGTTGGCACTGTTGGCTCTGGAAAGCGAAATCTTTCTCTCGCCTTCACCGCCGATCTCGTTGCGAAAGTGCGGGCACCCTAACACCAGACTGTTGTTCTTTCCGTCGCCCTCGTCGGCGTCCAAGTTCTCCTTCGGGTTCAAGTCCTCCCTGCTACCTAGCGGTGAATCGCAGAAAACAGAATTCCCGCTGCTACATCCTACTGCTCCGGGATCCGGTCCCGGTCCGTGCGGAAAGCCGGTTCCAACACCAGCAAACCCGGCACAGGGCAATCCCCCGACGGAAGCCGCCGAAGCTCCGGTGGTGGTATTCTTCCTCTGGGTCAGATTAGCTCGGCTAGCCACGGCTTCGCTAATGTTAAAAAGGACGCTCTGAACGTCGTAATGAGCGAAACATTTCTGAAAACTGAGCGGCCGTCGATCGTCCTCCAGGGAGAGTCTCAGAGCGTCGCTCTCGCTTTTAATCGTCCGCAATTTCTTAAACAAAGACGTCTCGGACGACTCCGACTTGAGTCTCCTCATGAAGGACTTCTCCCGTTCTCGGCTATAGAGCAGAGAGCTGTCCACGTAATCGTAGCCCGGGATGGTGACAAACTCCCCTCTGGCGATCTGGGCCGCTGTCTGTAAACTGGGAGAGAGCGAGACGTCGCACCGTAACAACTCGGGAAAACCCGTCGGGGGGACGCTACGGTGGTCCGAAGCGTCCACTCGGTAGCCTTTGAGCATGGTGAAGAACCCCTCCCCGGTTAATCCTTGCCGGTCGATAGAGGACGTGCTACCGTATTCGCGGTGTAACGAGGCTCCGGTGTTGGGATTGACCGCCGATTGGTCCACGACGTCTTCGGAATCGATGTCGCTGATAGTCACGTCGCTGTTACTGCGCTGACGAATGGGGTGAAGGCTTTTCAAAGGGGAGTGGCTAAGAAGGTCGGTTAATGAGTACAAAGTATCCGGGTAGCCCGCCTCCAAACAGACTTCTTGCGCATGTAGGTCCACGCTATGGTCCTGCTGACCATTCTGAAACATCGGTACTACGCTCTGATAGTTCGGAACCGCTCGCTCGTCCCATCCTTCTTTCCTAGGCGGCCATTCCGTTACCCGGGCCCTGACGCCCATTTTGGGCATGGCCGGAGCACCGTTTGTTTTACCGGGAACTTCGAGTTTCCCTGGCGGTCCCGTGCTACCGTTGAGGGCTTTGAGTTTCCTGCTAAACAACTCTTCGGACTGCATGCCTCTGCGGTATTCTTCCGGGACTCCCAAGACTCCCACAAGGTTTGATTTATTATCCGGGACGGAGATACTCATTTCTTTCAAGGACACTCCTTGAAGGGGAGATTCTGGAGACCCTTCTTCATGATAGGTCTGCTCGGCGATGCGACCAGAAGGGGCTTCGTCTTCTCATTCCTCACCAGAGGCGCAACAATCCATTTGGACAAGAGGGACTGCAGGGAGGGGGACAAGTGTCTGAGGAATTCCGAGGCACCGCAGAGTCTTTTTTTTCACAGCCTGCCGCATAAGTAGAACGACAGCTGGTAGAGGTGGACCTAAAAAAAACAGAGAAAGGGAAAAATATGAATACATGTGGTTATTGTGCTATCGCCATTGAAACTGTAAAACACAGACAGTAGACCCCCGGGATACAGCGACCCCGCCTTATGACAATTTCCCTTTACAGTGTTGGTTTAACAACACTTTCTCTGTGATCACTTTATTAACATACGAATAGTTGTTTTCCTCATGAAAGGACAAATACTCTCATCTCATTAGCTACACCGCTTATCCTCAGTAGGGTCGCGGGGGTGCTGGATCCCATCCCAGCCATCATCGGGCAGTGGGCAGGGGACACCCTGAACTGGTTGCCAGCCAATCGCAGGGCACACGGGGACAGACAACTCACTCGCTCATTCACACCTAGGGACAATTTGGACCGGCCAATTCACCTGAAATGCATGTTTTTGGAATGTGGGAGGAAACCGGAGTGCCCGGAGGAAACCCGCGCAAGCACGGGGAGAACATATAAACTCCGCACAGGAAGTCTGGAGCTGGATTTGAACCCACGCAGGAGGTTCCCAAGACATGAACTGTGCCGCACATGCGCTAACCACTGCGCCGCCGTGCTGCCCTGTCTTTTTAAAAATATATTTAGAATAGATACAAACTACGGTAAATTCCCGACTATAAGCCGCTTCTTTCCCCAAATGTTCAGCCCTGCGGCTTATTCAGTGAAGCGGCCAATTTGTGTCATTTTTCTAACGGCCACCAGCGGCGCAGGAGTATAAAAGGTAAGATTAAGACCAGTAGAATATGTGCGTCGAGGAAGACTGCAACCTCTAAGTTTAAGCATATATTGTCTGTAAGGTTAAGGTACCTTCCGATAATGAGGAAGACGCCCTTGATGGCGATAGTTATGAGGAGGAAGTTGAGGACGATCTACCGTGAATTTCACAATTTCGGAATGCCTTTTTTTTTAACAGGCACGTTTCATACATTGCGAGCGTGATCCTACTAGCGTGTTGGTACCTTTCAAAGGCACGGTTTGGGATGAAAGTTATATTATTATTATTATTATTAAAGCTTTGAAAACTCTCTCGGTGTACCGTCTTTCTTCGTAAATATGTGTAACCATGTATAATATGTATTTGCAACTGTATATTTTTGTAATGTATTTATTTTAGAGATTTATTCTGTTATGTGTTCTACGGGTGAATCAAAAAGAAGGAGCGGAGCAAACGCGGGCTGATGGGAATTGGTGTAAAGCTGAGTTACCGGTAGATCTGTCTGTTGTCGCAGCGGACAATAATTGGATAGATATTTTTCCCACCCTTAACTTTGGAAATATACATTTTGTTTCCTTGGATTACTTTCAACGGGACCCGGACTTTACAAGTCTGCATCATACGTTAATTACGGGTATCATTTTCCATTCACGATGCCGACTGTGGTTCTAAGATTGTGTACTATTGACTTTTGGATTGTGTCGAAGAGAGTCTAGGAGGCTAGTACCTTGACTCAGCCTCTTGGCTGGAAGCAAGTGTCTCGGTCTATTGGCTTTGTAGTGTATTTTGATTTGACGGATAATGGATAATTGATAAAGAATATAGAACAATAAATCCCTACAAAATCATAATCGTGGAACTTACAGCCTGGTCTGGGTTAAACTTGTGATGGTGTCACAAGTTTTAATGCGGGGCGCACGCGGTTTATACACAGGTGCGGCTTGTGTAAGTACAAAAGTGGAAAATCACTTAAAAAGTGGTGGGTGCGGCTTATAATCAGGTACGCTCTATAGTCCGGATTTTACGGTAATAATGGTGACCCCCACCTTACGACTTTTTCACTTTACGCTTTGGAATAAGATGTTTTTGGGCAATGTGTTTGTGTGTTTGACAGTGGTAGTTAAGTCTGTAAGATGCCTGTCTGTTATTGGTAGATGCCATCTAAAATACTGGTCCGCTATTGGTTTGCAGCTCCATGCAAATGCCAATATGTTATCAGCTGAACTACCTTCCCAAGTCACGGACCAGGAACGGAGACGGGACCCAATTGCGCTCGTTTTACTCAGTTTTATTTAGAGGGAGGAAAGGACTTGCACCCACAATCCGGGGATAGTTGGTCACAAGTAGCAGATCACTGGGAACGCGGAAGTGGCATCTCCGTGTCGAGCGCAGGCAATGTCGAGAGCGAAGAAAAACAGGTCGATGGCCGGGACGAAGGAGCAAAAACATAAACGGGTCCAGAAAAAAGGTCGGCAACGGGGATCAGACAGAGCAACAGGGCAGGATAGAGTCGGGAGTCACAAAAGTTCGCCTAGCGTGTAGCGTAGGTTCACAAACGATCCGACAAGTGTTGTCAGGAAGGCAGTGAGCCTAAAGGCAGAGGCAAAAACATGATATCCAAAGAACAGAGCTTGAGATGATCAACAAATACAAAAAAAGCACACTAATGGCTACCCTCACTAAGTTGCACGGCCCTAACCAATCAACAATCGGGACTGTTGTGAAAAGTAAAGAGGCGATTAGAGAAAAGAAATCTTGAAAGGCAAGTTTTAAAGACAGTTTTAATCTGAGTCCGCTTTCTGCCCACCCCCCCCCTTCAGCATCCACCTGCTACTCCATTCAACCAGCCCAAGTCATGTCACACTCAAAGTAGATAACATTTTATTTTTACTTTACTTTTTTTGGTATAGTGTTTATCATATTATTTAATAATACACAAGAAGATTAATCACAAGCATTAATTACTACATACTGTTTTGTCTAAGCTAATTATGATAAGTTTCTATACCCCGCTATAGGGTACCGTATTTTCCGCACTATAAGGCGCACCGGGTTATAGGGCGCACCCCGAAAAAATAGTTTTTGGTCCTATTTTTGACATACATAAGACGCACCGGATTATAAGGCGCTACAATGGGAACGTGGACAAAACAGTCAGATACGTGCGGATGCGGTGTCCGTACGATGTCACTCAAATGCATCGTTCCATCATTCGGAAGGTTAAAGTCTTGGGATTCAAGAAATGCCAACCATTCCTTAGTTTCTATTTTCGTTTTCGCTCGCAACTTTACTGTGCATATGACAATAAACACTTGGAATTGAGTTTAATTTAAAAATAGACACTCTATTCCATCCATTATCTGCACCGCTTATCACAGAAACATCGAGTTCAGTCTGAAACAAGATACAGGGATAATATATAGCCGGAGTAGCTCACCGAAGTCGTTGTGTTCGTAATAATGTGCAGCCATGGTCCTCTTATATCCGTGAGTTTAGTAAATGCAGGAGAATGAAATATTTACAAATACAAAATATGCTTTCTGTATGCCGTCAACCACGTGCTATACACATTCATCTTTTTCGGCCAATTGCAGGCTTTGTTTTGCTGTTTAAGCCAATGCCAGCCTGTAAATAATAAAAAGGATCCGCCCCTTGACCTCCGAATACCTTTAGCCAATAGTGATCGATTCAACTGATGATTGACACGTCTTTTTCGGCCAATTGCAGGCTTTGTTTTGCCGTTTAAGCCTATGCCAGCCTGTAAATGATAAAAAGGATCCGCCCCTTGACCTCCGAATAACTTTAGCCAATAGTGATCGATTCAAATGATGATTGACACATTGGTTAGCCAATGAAACGCCGGTAAATAAATCCCAGCATACACCACGGACTACTTGGCCTTCGGGGGAAAATCGGCGGCTGCAAGTTAGTTGGAAGTCTTTGCGACTCAATATTGATCCATAAATAAGGCGCACTGTATTATAAGGCGCATGGGCAGCTTTTGAAAAAAATAAAGGCTTTTAGGTGCGCCTTGTAGTGCGGAAAATACGGTAATTTCACTTTGTGATCCCCATGGTTGGGTTTAACCAAATAAAGACTGACGTCTTTTGAACATATTTGTAACTTCCTCTCAAATAAATTCCAACCGTTTTGGGTGGTAGAGAACCATTTTAAGCAGTATTTATACTGTTTAAAAATGGACACAGAGACATATTTTTATCCTTTCATATTTCTATTATAACCCAAATATGGATGTTGTTTGGATCCCCCTTAGATGTCTTTTTTAACGATTTTTGTCGAGTGGGTGAGAACCATTTCAAGGAGCAAATAAACGAGTTTTTCAATTAGGCAGCACATTTGAGCTATGTTGCGTCTTTTTGGTGTCCTTGGGACGCCTTTTTGAGGACTTGGACGTCCTTATAACCACTTTTTGCTCAGTGGGTGCCATCTTTATGAAATGAAATGAAATGATTTGCATTTATATAGCGCTTTTCAAGTCAAGGACTTCCCAAAGCGCTTTACAATGTGCTTCACATTTCCCAATAGCGGTCTTGTATTGCAGCCACCTGCTTATTGGGGGTATTAGGGGTTCAGTGTCTTACCCAAGGACACTTCGACATGTAACACGGGATTCGAACTGGGATCCCTTGATTCCAAGGCGAGCGCTCTACCTCCTGAGCTACTGCCGCCCCATTTACAGTAATAATACAAATTTTTATTTTGTATTTATTATTTTTTATCCTTTTTTAATAATCTAGTATAAATATGAAATTACAAATACTGGAAAAAAAAAGGAATATTACCAAAAAATAAAAAAGATATAAATACAAAATTACAATAATTCTGGAAATTAAATATAAGAAGATTAGATGGAAACACAAAATAAAAAAATAATAAATAAAAAATGTAAGTTAGTAGAAAAATAAAAACAGGAAATAATAAGATACAAATACCAAATAAAAAGGTACAATAATAAAGAAATAAAACTATTTTAGATGGATAGATAGATAGATGTCTAGATAGATGTCTAGATAGATGTCTAGATAGATAGTTGTCTAGATGTCTAGATAGAGATAGATAGATAGATAGATAGATAGATAGATAGATAGATAGATAGTTGTCTAGATAGTTTTCTAGATGTCTAGATAGATAGATAGATAGATGGATGTCTAGATAGATAGATGTCTAGATAGATGTCTAGGTATATAGATAGATAGATAGTTGTCTAGATGTCTAGATAGTTGTCTAGATGTCTCGATATATAGATAGATAGATAGTTGTCTAGATAGTTGTCTAGATGTCTAGATAGATGTCTAGATGTCTAGATAGATGTCTAGATAGATGTCTAGGTATATAGATAGATAGATAGTTGTCTAGATGTCTAGAGATAGATAGATAGATAGATAGATAGATAGATAGATAGATAGATAGATAGATAGATAGATAGATAGATAGATAGATAGATAGATAGATAGATAGTTGTCTAGATGTCTAGATATATAGATAGATAGATAGTTGTCTAGATAGTTGTCTAGATGTCTAGATAGATAGATAGATGGATGTCTAGATAGATAGATAGATGTCTAGATAGATGTCTAGGTATATAGATAGATAGATTGTTGTCTAGATGTCTAGATAGTTGTCTAGATGTCTAGATATATAGATAGATAGATAGTTGTCTAGATAGTTGTCTAGATGTCCAGATAGATGTCTAGATAGATGTCTAGATAGATAGATGGATGTCTAGATAGATAGATAGATGTCTAGATAGATGTCTAGATAGATAGACAGACAGACAGACAGACAGATAGATGGATAGATAGATACTTTATTCATCCGCGTATGGAAATTCACACTTCCAGCAGTATCCTTGTGTTGAAAAATAAAATAAGAAAATAAAGATATAGAATACAAAAATACCCAATATAACCTGTTGATTCTTGAGTATTTAAATAGTGCTACATAAAATACACACTGTAATAAGAATAAGGTAACATGCAAATGTGGGGGTGGGGTTTCATGTGGGCTTTTACTCCCCCGGGTGGAGTTAAAGAGCCTCATGACATGAGGAAGAAATGATTCTGTCCGTGGAACAAGACTGTGACAGCCTGTCTTTAGTTAGAAAAAAACAAATATTAGTTTGATGAACATAATGGAAGCATAACGCAAGTTGAAACACACTAACATACCCACCCATGTACCTTAGTTTTTTCAAACATTATTTTAAACGATTTGTTTCGGTTCCAAAATCATCGAACACAATGAAAGCATTTAGTTAGGTCAACATCGAATCGATTTGCCTATCCGTTCTGATTTTGCATGACTAGTTCAACGCGATTTTCTCGAGTTTAATCGTCACGTGATGTCATTCTTAGACTGTTGGATTTTGATATTTTGGGTTATTGGCCGCGTGAGGAACATTTCTGGCGTCGGGAACCGGGACCCAATATGTTTCTGTTTACGAAACCCGTCAAGCTCCATTTAACTCAGCAGTCTTGTTATTTTCTTTCAACCGACGTTAGCATACGAACCCCCCCGCCGTATAATTTTCAGGTTCGATCCTGAAGGCACCATCAGATATTGCTCCATGTAAAACCTCCAGCGGAACATCTGCCTCCCGTTACTGTAATTCACTCGGCCGCCATCTGTTAGACATCGGACAAACTGATATACATCTGCTCGCTCGTCGCATCGTAATTGGATTCTACAATCGGAACGTTTGCTGGAATATCGGAGACCGTTGAAGTCCAAAACCGGTACGACCTTTAATTGTGTTCAGTAAATCCCACAGATTGACTTTACCCGTTACGATATGACTGAAAATTAAATGAAATGAAAATGAATCTGCATTTCTATAGCGCTTTTCAAGTCAATGACTTCCCAAAGTGCTTTACAATGTGCTTCACATTTCCCAATAGCAGCCTTGCAGCCATGTAAGGCGCTAACCTGCTTATTGGGGGTATTAGGGGTTCAGTGTCTTACCCAAGGACACTTCGAAATGTAACACGGGCGAGCCGGGATTCGAACTGGGATCCCTTGAGACGAGCGCTCTACCTCCTGCGCTACTGCCGCCCTAAAATGAAATCTACGAAGACAACCGACGTGTTTTTGATACGTTAGCTAAAGGCTAGTTTGGTTGACAAGAGTATTATAACAGTGTTCATTTTACCTGCGAAAAGTGATGGGTCCCTGTTGTGAGTCATCATTTTATTCATATCTAGTTTCTTTTGTCTTTTATTAGCATATTTGGTATTGGAGTAATCCAAAAGTCATTGAAAGTAATCCAGTTAAAGTAACCCTACCCAACCCTGCAATTGGACCACATTTGATGATTTCAAACAAAATAACAGCGACTACCGTATTTTCCGCACTATAAGGCGCACCTAAAAGCCTTTATTTTTTTTCAAAAGCTGACCATGCGCCTTATAATACAGTGCGCCTTATTTATGGAACAAAATTAATTCGCAAAGTCTTGCAACAAACTTGCAGCCGCCGACTAGATTTTCCCCCGAACGCCAAGTAGTCCGCGGTGTATGCTGGGATTTATTTACCGGCGTTTCATTGGCTAACCAATGTGTCAATCATCATTTGAATGGATCACTATTGGCTAAAGTTATTCGGAGGTCAAGGAGAGGATCCTTTTTATCATTTACAGGCTGGCATTGGCTTAAACGGCAAAACAAAGCCTGCAATTGGCCGAAAAAGATGAATGTGTATAGCACGTGGCTGACGGCATACAGAAATCATTTCTTTACTATTTTGTATTTGTAAACATTTTATTATCCTGGATTTACTAAACTCACGGATATAAGAGGACCAGGGCTGCACATTATTATGAACACAACGACTTCGGTGAGCTACTCCGGCTATATATTATCCCTGTATCTTGTTTCAGACTGAACTCGATGTTTCTGTGATAAGCGGTGCAAATAAGGGATGGAATGGAGTGTCGATTTTTAAATTCAACTCAATTCCAAGTGTTTATCGTCATATATACAGTAAAGTTGCGAGCGAAAAAGAAAATAGAAACTAAGGAATGGTTGGCGTTTCTTGAATCCCAAGACTTTAACCTTCCGAATGATGGAACGATGCATTTGAGTGACATCGTACGGACACCGCATCCGCACGTGTTCTCGACACGTATTTGCGTCTTTGCAAGCTTTGGGAATGTTAAGGGGGTAATAAGTTGGACTGAACCATCTGACTGTTTTGTCGATGTTCCCATTGTAGCGCCTTATAATCCGGTGCGCCTTATGTATGGGAAATATAGGACCAAAAACTATTTTTTCGGGGTGCGCCCTATCACCCGGTGCGCCGTATAGCGGAAAATACGGTATATTTGAAATAAATGCGGTCCACTTTGCATGGGACCAACTCAATTTTAGAGTTAAATCGATCGTAAAACCGACCAGATGGAGCCCAAATTGTAAGGTCCGGTTGTATTGGGTTGCAAACCGGGACAAAATGTCCAAAAGGAGCCACTCTAAAATCATCAATGGCTTCCTGACTGTTCTCTAAAGGTCTCCCGCCGGCTGGAAATGGCTTTTGTTTACGAGTAGCAAATGGTGGGCGCTATTTGACACGAGCGTTTTGTCATGTGGCAGCAATTTAACAAGAAGAAAAAAAAAAAGAAAAAATAGGCTGGGAAATATGTCTCTGTTAAGTGTCGCTTACTGACGGCTGGCCAAATACAAAAGGAAACAAAGGCTTTTGTTAACCCAGAAACAGAACGTGTTCTTACGGTTTTAATGTGCTCAATAACCAGGGTTGGCTAGGGTTACTTTAGCTGGATTACTTTCAATGACTTTTGGATTACTCCGACACCAAATATGACCATGACACTCGGGTCAGGGTGACACAACACACTCTTTTGTTCAACAGCAGGGCCTGACAGCTTTCGCTGGTTTACCCCTGCCGCATCATACGGGTGCCCTGCCCATCCCTTAGAACACAGGTGTCAAACAGGCGGCCCGCGGGCCAAACCAGGCCCGCTAAGGGATTGAATCCGGCCCGCGGGACAACAGTCAGAGAAGCGCAAGAGAAAAACAAGCTACTTCAGTTGAAATGTTGTCGTGTTTCTGTAAAATAATGTAGTATATCTGTAGTATCTTTGTTGTATTACCCTAGTTGTATTTTTATAGTAGTTCTGTTATAGAATGTAGTATATTTGCAGAATTTTTGTAGTATTTTCTATAGTATTATATATTCTCCAATTTCGATTCCCCCCGGAACGGATTAACGTGGTATCTTTGTTTCCAAGTTTTTGCAATTTGCCTTCTCCTTGTTTACGTTGGCATGGAAGGTCAGGACTTTTATCTCGCCGGGGAATTTCAGGTACAAAATTTAGAATCAGAGTGGTGGTGGCGGGTATTCCCCCCTCCCACTCCCTCGGTTCTATTATCCCTTTTTCTGGTGACAGTGATTAATGATAGGAGTGTTGGCGTGTTAGCGCCACGCCCTCCACTAATGGAGTGTGTGGCAGGATCCACGCTCAGCAGAATCGCTCCATTGTGCAATCTTGTGAATCCGAAGTCAGGGTTTTCGCTTCGCGTCGTATTGCGGAGGCAGCAGATGGCAGGGGAAAACGCTACCTTGCATTTATGCTCTCATGTCAACCGTTTCTTTTTCCGGAATATGAAATAAATCAATTGCCTGACGTGACAAATGATTGTATTAATTTTTCATTATTTTTTTAAATGTCATAGTAGAAAAAAAAAATGGGTAAATTATCAGTTTAAAACTATCTATCTATCTATCTATCTATGACCGACAGCAAGACAAAAACATACACAAAAATAAAGAAAATAAAAGGGAAAAAAATGGCAAAAACAAACCCCAAAAGTATGCCCAAACACCCAAACAAGTTAGGCACCTCGGCACCCAAGTTCGCCATGCTTTCGTCCCTCCAGATGAAACGGGACACAAGATGGCGGCCATGTCACTCAGGTCAGGGTGACACAACACACTCTTCTGTTCAACAGTAGGGCCCGGCCGCTATCGCTGGTTTACCCCTGCGGCATCATACAGGTGCCCTGCCCAACCCTTAGAACACAGTTGTCAAACAGGCGGCCCGCGGGCCAAACCAGGCCCGCTAAGGGTTTGAATCCGGCCCGCGGGACAACAGTCAGAGAAGCGCAAGAGAAAAACAAGCTGCAGGTTGAAATATGTCAACTTGATGTTGCCAAAGCCAGGTGCCTCTCACAAAGACACTGTACTTGTATTTATCTCTCTCTCTCTCTCTCTCTCTCTCTCTCCCCCCCTCTCTCTCTCTCCCTCCCTCTCTCCCTCCCACCCCTTTTCTCCCACTCTGTCTTTGTCTCTTTCACTCTCTGTGTCTCTCTTTTTCTCTTCCTTTGTTGCTCTTTGTCTCTTTCTCTCTCTGTGTCTTTTAACCTCTTTTGCTCTAACTTTCCTTTTTTCCTTTTCTCTCTTTTCTCTTTCTCTCTTCATACCCTTTGCGCTTTCTTTTCTCTTTTCTCTCCCTCTGTCTTTCTATTTCTCTTTGGATTTCTTTCTTCCTCTCCCTTTCTTTTCCCCCTCTCTCACGACTTTTTATCTTTTGTTTCTCACGCTCTCTCCCTCTCTTTTTCTTTCTTTGTCTGGCCCTTTCTCCTTTTCCCTCTGTCTTTCTCTTATTTCTTTATCTCTCTTTTTCTTTCTCTTTATTCCACTAGTCCGGCCCCCGACCAAATGTTTGTTCTATCGTGTGGCCCCCGAGTTAAAATGAGTTTGACACCCCTGCCTTAGAACACGTCTAAACATCCCACTATTCTTTTATAATACCACTCCACTCATTCTTATCACCAACAGGAGCTCTAGCTTCCACTAGATTTAGACCTCTTTCCTGCAGTGCACTCATAACACCATCCATCCACGTCCATCGCGGCCTTCCTCTTGGTCTCCTTCAATTTACTACTGCTCTGTAGATCCTCTTCAACATTCGCTCCTCATCCATCAGAACCAACTGAGTACTTTCTTATCCACACGCCTGTTCAGTTCCACTACTACTCCAGTTGTGTCTCTCACAATTTCACTTCTAAATCTATCTTGTCAGTCTTAACATACTCCTCCAACACTTCATCTCAAAAACATTTCATTTCAGTTTAAATAATAGAAAAGTATTTTTTACAAAGTTACTCAAGGATACTCCCCTCATTTAACTCGATATTGACCATTTTTTTTCCTACAAAATAAAATTGTCTGACATGAGAGATACTTTAAGAATATTTTTTATTTAAAAAATATTGTTTTGGTTTAGATACGATTTATTTTCATATTTTTTTCCTCAGTATTTATGCAGTATTCTCAGTTTCCTTGAAAATTGTTGACTTTGTAGTACTTGACCGTCTCATGCCAATTTGGTTTGTCATGATGCAATGTTCGACAAAAAAAAGTATACTAAAAATGTATAAAAGTGCGCGACGACGCCCTCTGCTGGAGCAAAGTGGTACTACAACCCTACAATTTCCCAACGAGATCCAATGCTCATATTTGCATTAATTTAACGTGCTTATCATCACCGACGACTTTAATCAGGCATGCTTAAGGACTGTACTTCCAAAATTCATTCAATTTGTGGACTGAGCAATTAGGAAAAAAAAAACACAGGACCGTGTGTACAGTAAGATCAAACATCTTGTTGGATCCGGCCATCTCTGTCTGTCCCTCACCCCCTCATACACCGCCCTCCGGAGGGAAAAAAAGCCTATGCAACAAGGACAGTACAAACATCTTCTTTGTACCTTTATCTCTTTGTTTTCTCTGTCCTCACTGTAAAATGTGGACCTGGAGTGCCACGTCCAATTTCGTTGTCACAATATATTCAACCCATGTTGTAACAATGACAATAAAGGTATATTTTATATTATTCTATTCTATTCTTAGTAGCTCATAAATCCTGCAACATGCCGAATCGGTGAGTGAATTAGTTGCCAACGCTTCTTGATTTTATCGATTAGTTGTTGCAGCCTTACTCCAGATGTCAGTATTTGGTTGTATCTGGTTAGGTTTACATATGAATTAAACCCCCAAAAAACGTCTTAATTTAGATTGTTTTGAGCTCAGCCCCTATAGAGCAAATGGAGTCCCAAAATAGTTGTTGTTTTGTTGTATTTAGCACTCTTTTCAACGTTTTGGGTGTGTTTTTAACTTCTTTTCAAAAACGTATCCCTTCAAAAAACGTATTTTCAACGCTTTTAAGACGACATGTTTCACTTTTCCCTTTTGAACCGATCCAAGATATCTTTCGAATCGAACCTCTGCGTCTTTGTAAACCGTTTTTGCGGGGTGGGAATATCGTCCCAAAATAGTTGTTCTTTTGTTGTATTTAGCACTCTTTTCAACATTTTTGGGTGTTTTTAACTTCTTTTCAAAAACGTCTCCCTCCAAAAGACGTATCTTCAACGCTTTTAAGACAACTTTTCCCTTTAAAACCGATCCAAGATATCTTTCGAATCGAACCTCGGCGTCTTTGTAAACCGTTTTTGCGGGGTGGGAATATCGTCCCAAAATAGTTGTTCTTTTGTTGTATTTAGCACTCTTTTCAACATTTTTGGGTGTGTTTTTAACTTCTTTTCAAAAACGTCTCCCTCCAAAAGACATATCTTCAACGCTTTTAAGACAACTTTTCCCTTTAAAACCGATCCAAGATATCTTTCGATTCGAACCTCGGCGTCTTTGTAAACCGTTTTTGCGGGGTGGGAATATCGTCCCAAAATAGTTGTTCTTTTGTTGTATTTAGCACTCTTTTCAACATTTTTGGGTGTGTTTTTAACTTCTTTTCAAAAACGTCTCCCTCCAAAAGACATATCTTCAACGCTTTTAAGACAACTTTTCCCTTTAAAACCGATCCAAGATATCTTTCGATTCGAACCTCGGCGTCTTTGTAAACCGTTTTTGCGGGGTGAGAATATCGTCCCAAAATAGTTGTTCTTTTGTTGTATTTAGCACTCTTTTCAACATTTTTGGGTGTGTTTTTAACTTCTTTTCAAAAACGTCTCCCTCCAAAAGACGTATCTTCAACGCTTTTAAGACAACTTTTCCCTTTAAAACCGATCCAAGATATCTTTCGAATCGAACCTCGGCGTCTTTGTAAACCGTTTTTGCGGGGTGGGAATATCGTCATTGAGAAAAACTGCAGTATTCATTTTGGATCCATTTCATGATGAAGCCACGTCGTATTTACACAATTCGAGTCTTTGTACTTCCATACTCCTTTCTATTTTTATACCGACGTGGCCCCCGGGGCCCCTTTTGACCCCAGGTGAAGGTCAAACATGTTTGTTTAGCTCCCACAATGCCGAGGGGCTACTTTGAACCTGGAGGTCAGGGGGTACCTGTGATCAAGAGTAATTATCTTTGCGTAATTTAGCAATATTAACGCGTTCCAAGCCGGCAGGAAGTCCAAACCTGAAGTCTTGATGCAATCATCCTCTCCGCCCACGTCCAAATTAGAGTGCCACGTAGGTTAGAGGCCAAGATGATTACACCAATTTTCCCCACTCATGGACTTCATCATGAGCCGATCGGGCAACGGGGAAGATGTTTTCTGAGGTCTATTCGGCCTTGGAGGGTTCGGTGGTGTCGGGCTCCGGATAGTTTGTCAAAATCGAGCGCTAAACAAACAAAACCGGAGGGTCGAACGCCCGGGGCCCGGCTAAAGCCGCAATGAAAACAACGAGCCGCGTTCCGCATCGCTAGGCAATCCGATGAGATCGCGTTTAGCCCGCTGACGTTATTTGTGTGTCGGATTTAAATCTCTGTTGGGTTTTGTTCGGGTCTTGGATGGAATTAGGATAGTTTGGAATGATGAGGCGGAATTAGCTAAATGTTTCCGGGAAGGATGTTTTGATTATTGATACGATCAAGGAATCGGGGTATTTTGGCGATTTTTACGGTTATTTTTATCCAGTAAATTTCCGAAAACTAGGAACTATAAGAGTTGACTCCACACACAGAGACACACATACTTTTCCTGGTGGTTCTCACCTTTGGGATTCTGAATTTACTACAGCCCCGTAAGTTATAATTTACTTCTTTCCAAATTAATAATTTATGGATGTTTTCTACCACTATGTTTTTGTTGACCTTAAATAACAGGAATAAAATATGAGTATGGTCTCGATATGCTACCCTGTGTATGGTTCTTATAGGTTTTTGGAGGATAAAAAGGGACTGTGGTGAACTTTTTGTACCGTATTTTCCGCACTATAAGGCGCACCGGGTTATAGGGCGCACCCCCAAAAAATAGTTTTTGGTCCTATTTTTGACATACATAAGACGCACCGGATTATAAGGCGCTACAATGGGAACGTCGACAAAACAGTCAGATGGTTCAGTCCAACTTATTACCCCCTTAACATTCCCAAAGCTTGCAAAGACGCAAATACGTGTCGAGAACACGTGCGGATGCGGTGTCCGTACGATGTCACTCATATGCATCGTTCCAAATCTCATTCGGAAGGTTAAAGTCTTGGGATTCAAGAAATGCCAACCAAATTCTTCGTATCTATTTTCTTTTTCGCTCGCAACTTTACAATAGACACTTGGAATTGAGTTGAATTTAAAAATAGACACTCCATTTCATCCATTATCTGCACCGCTTATCACAGAAACATCGAGTTCAGTCTGAAACAAAATACAGGGACAATATAAAACCCGGAGTAGCTCACCGAAGTTGTTGTGTTCATGATAATGTGCAGCCGTGGTCCTCTTATATCCGTGAGTGTAGTAAATCCAGGAGAATACAATATTTACAAATACAGAATAGAAAAAAATGCTTTCTCTATGCCATCAGCCACATGCTATACACATTCATCTTTTTCGGCCAATTGCAGGCTTTGTTATGCCCCTTTAGCCTATACGAGCCTGTAAATGATAAAAAGGATCCGCCCCTTGACCTCCGAATAACTTTAGCCAATAGTGATCGATTCAAATGATGATTGACACATTGGTTAGCCAATGAAACGCCGGTAAATAAATCCCAGCATACACCGCGTACTACTTGGCGTTCGGGGGAAAATCTAGTCGGCGGCTGCAAGTTAGTTGGAAGACTTTGCGACTTAATATTGATCCATATATAAGGCGCACTGTATTATAAGGCGCATGGTCAGCTTTTGAAAAAAACTTGTTTTTTTTTATCTCTCTCTCCCTTTCTCTCTCCCTCTCTCTCTCTCCCTCTTTTCCACCCCTACTCTCCCACTCTGTCTCTTGCACTCTCTGTGTCTCTTTTTCTCTGCCTTTGTTGCTCTTTGTCTCTTTCTCTCTCTGTCTTTTTAACTTCCTTTTTTCCTTTTCTCTCTTTTCTTTTTCTCTCTTCCTACCCTTTGCGCTTTCTTTTCTCTTTTCTCTCCTTCTGTCTTTCTATTTCTCTTTGGATTTCTTTTTTCCTCTACCTTTCTTTTCCCCCTCCCCCACAACATTTTATCTTTTGTTTCTCACGCTCTCTCCCTCTCTCTCTTTCTTTGCCCCGCCCTCTCTCATTTTCCCTCCCTCTTTCTCTTATTTCTTTCTCTTTTCTCTTTCTCTTTAATCTACTAGTCCGGCCCCTGACAGAATGTTTGATCTATCGTGTGGCCCCCGAGTTAAAATGAGTCTGACACCCCTGCTATAAAGTGTGTACCACTTCATGATTGTGTCCCACTTATTGTTGATGCTTCCCAAGAAATGACAGTTTTATACCTTGATGTTTGAAGTCTGAAATGTGGAAAAAGGTCACAAAGTTTAAGGGGGCCAAATAGTTTCGCAAACCACTGTAACTGGCTCTGAACAGGCAACCATGATATACCACTTTTAGTATCTTAACCTTAATCCTACAATTGACCCAACCCACTCCCCCTGCATCCAACTGCAACTCCACTTTACCAGCTCAAATCACACCAAAGGTAAATCCCATGTCATTGTCGTTTTCCTATATATTTATTTGTGGTATTGAATCCTGTAGATATATTTTATGATAAACAATTGTATTTTCATGTTTTTATCTGGGGTACTGTTAGGAAATAAATATTAAAATATATTAATATATTATTAAGATCGTAACAATTCCAGCTCAACGCTAGTGAAAGCAAACTCCCCGACGATGCTAACATAGCATTTTCCGACGTGAAGACGATCAAGTGACCTTTAAAATACGTTTTTGAGTTTTTAATCATTCCTCGCACAAGCGGGAGTAGTACATTCGAAACAAACATAATCAAAATCTTCCAAAACGAGAAAGAGGATTACATCGGGCCATACCCCGAAAAATAATCTGTTCCGAAAAATCGAAATGAAAAAGCCTTTGACCCGTTTTACACCAATCTCAAAAAACAGGAAGCGCAAACGATGTTTTGCTACATCTACAGATGATTTGACAAAATGTCCATACTTTCGGTCGAACCTCACAAAGCTGACCGTCAATGTCAGAGAGTCGGGGTCGTTTCCGCGCTATGCTAATGAACAGTTTCCTGCGGTTTACTTCGAAAGATCAATAATCGGTCGATAACGTGGAAAGTGTGATGACGTCAACATTCCCAGCTCTGACATTTCTTTTGTCAGCCATAATGAGATCGTAGCGATGAGACGACTGGAGTTATTTCAAGGAGGAGGGAGGCAGCAGGGGCCAAAATATGTTTGTTGACCTTGGCTGTGTCGTGTCCAGCATGGTCGCCGTGGTGACCGGCTGGCCCCGTCCCCTGGGCACGGCTGCAGTAGATCAGCTAATTTGCGTGTGTGCTACTTAAGGGTGGGTTGTGGGTTTTGCAGGTGCTGGCTCATTGCATTTTCTGTCTGCATTTCCCGTTCTGTTTTGCTCTGTCCTGTTTTGTTTGAGTCGGAAGAAACCTGTGTTTGCACGTTTTTAGTTAAAGCCTGTTTGTTCTGTCTTGTCCCTGAGTTTTGGACGACTTTTATTTTGCTAAATAAAAGTTTTGATCGTCAACGCAATTGAGTTCTCCCTTCCTGCCTCCTGCTTCCGTTTTGGTCCGGTATCTCGTGACAGGCTGCCCTTCGCCACAGACCAAGAACAATAAGCAAAAGTTAGAAAAATGGTGTCTCGAAATTCCTTCCGTTTGGACTAGGGCTGAAAATAAGGATTGTTTTCATAACCGATGAATCGGTGGTTTGTTTTTTTCGATGAATTGGATTTCTTAAAAAAAATGTTGATTTCCTCCTGTTCCTCCAGTTTTGGACCGAAAGAAAAATCGTGCACAATGTGAGAGAATATTAAAATATAAAACAATAAAAAAATCCAAGTGTTTCTCAATTAACTTGACAGTAGACAAAAATATATACAAATATATGCAATACACATACAACTATGTAAGGTACTCTTTCCGTACCACCTTATCGAAAGAATATATTATATTTGGACTTATCATACAAAATATTTCATTTTATGTGTAAAAAGGCACCAAAAACGTTTTTCCACAAAAAAAAAATATATCAAAAACCCAAACTTTTTTAATGAAAATGGTCTTGGCGCCCTCTGCCGGACCAAAGTGGTACTACAACTCTCAGCGTCACAGCACTCTTCTTTGCATTGATCTGACGTACTTTGTGGCCTATAAATCTTGTGATCCGACGAATCGAGGATCAAATTAGTTGCCGACGCTTTTAATAATCGATCTTAATGGATTTCATCGATTAGTTGTTGCAGCCGTAGCTTTGTCTGCGCAATGGGAAATAGCCATACTGGTGCTCCGGGTGAGGGCATATCAAAAACTTTGTGGTACACAAACCAGTATAGACTTTTTTTTCTGATTGCTTTTGTTTGTGGACCTTATCCAGGTTATTTGTTTTGGTTAATAATTTGGGTGTTACTACAATTTCTACCTATTTTTAGGTTTTACAATCTTTCTATGTTGCTCTTCTAGAAAAAAATAAGAATTACTATTATTAGATTTGTAAAAATAAGAAAATAATTGTTAAAAACAGCAAAACTATGCTATCATTATAGGTTTTTGTCATGGTCTGGTACGCCAATCCCCATAGAGGGTGCCAATATGGGGGGAGTGGCTGGATAGGGCCCACCTGTGGCTAATTTGCCTTCACACCTGTACGATATAATACCAGCTCTTCAAATAGGTTTGTTGGTCATTTGTACTTCGTTTAATTTATTTTTATTATTTGTCTGCAGTGCAATCTTAAACAGCTTCACATTTTTACTATTTCCCCCTCTAGAGGGCAACACCCTGGGGGGAGTGGCTGGATAGCGCTCACCTGTGCCCGATTCTCCACACAGCTGCAGTTCTTTATTATTTTGGTTCTTCATACTGGTTGTTTTTTTTTTACTTCATTAGATTATTTTTACTACTATTTTCTGCAGTACAATCTCAAACAAACTGTCAGGACCAGAACAGAGACAGGACCCACTTGCGTTGCGTTTCTCACTAGTTTTTATTGGAAGAAAGAGAAAAGGCTGGACACAGGAAGCAAGTTGCTCTGGTACTCGGATTGTGCTCCGACCGCGGAAGAGGATCTTCCGTGGCGAGCGATGTCAGGGACGGAAAAAGCGGGTAGGTAGCCGGGACAGGGGAGCAAAAACGTGGTCGTAAGCCAGAATAGGCAAAAATGATGTTGGCAAGCTGTTTGGATTTATTTTCATTTTGTTTCTGTCGCATTTTATGTTCGTTTTGCCGGAGATCAAAGAGAACAAAGCCAGGAGAGAAAGCTTACCACGTGTTGTGAGTCATCATTTTATTCGTATTTAGTTGATTTTGTCTTTTATTAGCATATTTGGTATTGGAGTCACCCAAAAGTCATTGAAAGTAATCCAGTTAAAGTAACCCTACCCAACCCTGGATAGATGTTACAGTCACTCAGCTGTTCACTGGAAGAAATCAAATGTACTGAATTCAAAACAGGATTCTACACAGAAAGGAAATCAGCAGATACCCTAATCTGGCGGAAAAACGGCCCAAATCTTCAGAAAAGTGGCAATAAATAAAGGACTCCGGTTGATTGTGGTATAATGTCCTAGCTCCCGGAGATATCCCCCACTCTCCTTCTCTCTTAGATTGTGGACTTTCTTTAAAGCCGCCCGGACTTAATTCTCATCAAAAAATGACAGGCCATTTATCAGATTGAATTGACTCCATTTTAACAATATTACAGCCTTCGTGTGTTAAGACAAGCGTAATTACGAGAAGTGATCCATCTGAGGTGTCACCGATGTTCCATGTAATTTTCCTTTCGGGTCTGAGCGTTCACACAAAGTCGGTGAGCAACGCTTGAAACAACAGTGAGCAACCGTAATCCCAAGTGTGACAAGATAATTCATTATCAAACATGTCCAAAACTTGACATCGAGTTACATTTTGCTGAGTTTCCGGCAATGCAAAATGATTTTTCTCTTTTAAATGATTTGACTCATGTACGATTGTAAAGGTTGTACGGCCTACAAACGTCCGATATCCATTTTTTTTAATTTCCTGACATATTTTGTCGCATAATATTAACATGTTTGGGGGCTTATTTAGTCGCTTGTAAGATACAGAACTGTATTTAATCACATTTCTTAGTGGAAGTACAATGTTGGCAACAAGATTCACTTGATATCATTGGAAATTATTTGAATGCAACACAAACTTTTTCTTCTTTTGTCCGTGTTTTTTTCTACTTTTTTTTAAATTCCTTTAAAAAAAAATCTGATTGTGTTTATTTTTTCCGGGCTCTTACTTTTTTGTTTTTGTTCTCCGTTTACTTTTTTCCTACATTTCTTTCTTTTCTTTTTTTCTGGCTTTTTTCTAAATGTTTCCTTCTTTTTTTCTCTTCCTTTTGTTTCTTTTTTTCTCAGCTTTTCACTACTTTTTCATTTTGGTCTTTTTTTCTTTTTTGTTCTATTCCCCCCTTCTTTTAAGTCATTTGGTGCATAGTTTTACATAATATTTGGTCATGTTGGGATGAAAGAAGCAAAACAACCTGAAGAGCCCTTGAGGACCCGAAAGAGACGGTTCCTTTTAGTGAGCCGAGCCGAAGAAGCCGGTTCTCGACCAACTCTACCAACTTTACTCAACTTCGTTCTACTTTGACTCGACTTCTAAATATCGCATTTAGGACACGTCAGCCGTCAGGGAACCCGTGTATTTTTACCTTCAAGCATTGTAACTTTGACTTAAGTCGCTTCCTAATTAGTAATTTTTCTCTCACGCGTCTCAACAATTTCAAGCATTTACAAGCACATTTTCCCAACCTTGAAAACACAACATTCAAATTCAAGCATTTTCAAACATTTCAAGCCCCCTTATGAACCCTGTACTAAATAAGGACAGTAGGAATCTCGTTCATACATTCATGCGCGTCACTTTTTAAATGACGAGGCATTTGGCTACCGAAGGGAGTGCCAGTTACTCGCTCCGTTTACCCGTGCTTTGTGAATTTCTTAACTTTGACATTCAGAGAACTTGGCAGAAATCACGATACATTGTTTTAATTAAACAGTCGGATCCCCAGATCTGCACCGGTTCTAAACCAGCTGCTCGGTACTGCCGGACAGGGCACGAAATATACAGTACTTGATTTTGTTGAAAGTCGTCATTCATAGAAAGGGAATAGAAAAAAAAATGGAGGAGTAAATTTAAAAGACAACTTCTCCTCTGAACGCAAGAGTGAACGTGTGGCCCTCTCCCCCAATTGCAAAAGGGAGTCTCCTACCCATTTGGTAAGCCAGCTGGCAAGAAGCCCCCACGCCTGCCAGCCAGCACTTTGCCATTGTTGTTTCAAGGGGAGGGGGTCCGGGGGCCCTGGGGGGGCCGGGAAATTGAAAAGGGACAGGACAACACATTTTCTGTGTTTGTTCACATGAGGACAAAGAAGACTGCTGCCACAACAAGGACCAAGAATGTGCCGGGGGGCATCATGCTGGGAGGGGGCAGCATCAGGTGAAAAGTGCCTCTCATCAAATACAAACTATATCAAAAAGTTGGAATGACTGACAACATGATGTGAAAATTACGAAAAAGATGTATTTTTTTCCCCCATTTAACGCAAGTATTTGCTATTTTTTTCCTATCTTTCATGATTTCAACACATTTTTAAAATATTATAAAAAATGTTTTTACCTCTAAGCTTTGTTTTCTATTATTATTATTATTATTAGATTAATTAGAGATATTTACGCTACTAGTAATGAAAAAAATGTTATATACATACATTATACACACACTGTCCTGCTTACTGATGTGACTCAGCTGTGCCTGCTCATTTGCCGCCACCCGCTGCGGGTTCTGATTGGCTCCCTGTCACTATTTGCACCCAGTCCTGTCTGTCCGCTGTTGTCAGTCCGTCTGCAAATCTCCGTGTTTACTAGGCAAGCCTGTTTGGATCCTGACCTCGTCTGTCCTGTTTTTGCTCCCGTTTGTCTCCGGCGACAACCTGTTTGGATCCTGACCTCGTCTGCTCTCCCGTCCCGGCTTACGACCCCTTTTTGTTCCCGACTACATCTACTCTCCCATTCTGGCTTACGACTAAATTCCGACCACGTCTTGCTCTCCCAGTCCCGGCTACTGACCAGTTTTCCGCCCCTGACACCCCCATCGCTAGCTACTTTTTTAAGTAACACAAGAAAGCTAATCCTTAAAACAAGCAAAATGGTCTGTTATGGCAGACGTCCGTTTGAAAAATATTCACTATATTGAAAAACATATTTTTAATCTATAATAAGCATTTTAAAATATATTGTCGCTGGAAAAAATACATCCATTTTTTTGTATTGCTTTTTTTTGCACTTATGGAATGTTTACAAATTATTACTCGTGTCATTTATTATTTTTTTAATTTACCCCAAAAACTGTCATGATTACCGATTAGAATCAGCTGTGCCCGCTCCTTTGGCGCCACCCGCTCCCTGTCACTATTTGAACCCAGTCCTGTCTGTCCCCTACTGTCAGTCCGTCTGCGAACCTCAGTGAACGATAGGCAAGCCTTTTCGACCCTGACTCCCGCCTGTCCCGTTTGTCTCTGGCGACAACCTGTTTGAATCCTGACCTCGTCTGCTCTCCCGTCCCGGCTTACGACCCTTTTTGTTCCCGACTACGTCTACTCTCCCGTTCTAGCTTACGACTCGTTTCCGACCACCTCTTGCTCTCCCAGTCCCGGCTACCGACCAGTTTTCCGCCCCTGACACCGCCATCGCTCGCTACAGAAGATCCACTTCCGTGTTTGGATCACAATCCGAGTTTGGGAGCGACTTGCTTCCCGCGCCAAGCGAACACCGGATCGTGGACTAGCCCTTCCTCTCTCTTTCAATAAAACTTAAAACGTCACGCAAGTGGGTCCTGTTTCCGTTCTGGTCCTGACACACACACACACATAAATACTTATATACTGTATATATAACATAGGTTACACGTATAATAATAATAAGAATGAGTAGAATATTTTTCTCTAATACAGTGAATAAGTCGCAGTGAATAAGTGGCAGTGTGCACCGATAGACAATAGGTGGTGCTAAACCTCCTGCGCTTTTTCAAAATATATTTTCTATTTTCTGTCAATCAATGCTCTCTTTAAGAAAGTGCATTCTGGAAAGATATATATGTCCGATATATTATAGTTCTTTAACAAAGAAGTCCGGAATTACTGACAAGATGTTTTTCTAGTTTGCTTTTGCAAAAGTTGCGCCCCCCACCGACTCTCAAAATGTCTGCAAGCCACCGTTATTAAAGTACAGATTTCTTTGCACTCCATTTTCTCTGGAGATCCACTTCCTGTTGCCGACAGAAGGAGACCGTGTTGCGTTCGGAGCCCTCGTAAACACAAAGCGCGGACGGACGGCTCTCGTGGCCCCGCTCCAACGGGGACCATCTGCCTGTTCAAGTGGAAGGGTGAGTGGGGGGGGCCACAACAGCTTCCACTCCAAGACGGAGACAGCAAGTTTGGTGGTCCAGAAGTGGGGAGAACATTATAAAGAAGACCCCCCCGGGATAAGGCGACCCCGCCTTACGACATTTGAATGTTGAACAAGATGTTTTTTAACCACTATACCACGTCAATATACATCGCCCCCAGCTGACACAAGTCCTATAGATCCCCTTTTAAATTGCATTTCAGATATCAAGTCATGGATGGCGGAGAACTTCCTACAGCTCATCCAGGACAAAACAGAGGTTTTACTCATTGGTCCTGAAAGTCAGACGGGAAGATGTAACCAAAACTACTACATTTTAGACCTTTAGATTATACTAAAATCCTATTATTATTATATTATATTATATTATCATTTCAACCTCATACCATGAGGCTCTTTAACTCCACCGGGAGGAGTAGAAGCCCACATTAAACCACACCCCCACATTTGCATCTTACCCTATTTTTATTACAGTGTGTATTTTCCGTAGCACTATTTGAATACTCTATATCCGAATAACGTATCTATCTATCTGTCTATCTAGACATCTATCTATTTATCTATCTATTTATCTATCTATTTATCTATCTAGACATCTATCCATCTATCTAGACATTTATCTATCTAGGCATATATCTATCTATCTAGACATCTATCTAGACATCTCTCTAGATTTATATCTATCTATCTATCTATCTAGACATTTATCTATCTATCTATCTAGACATCTATCTAGACATCTATCTATCTAAACATCTATCTATCTAGACTTCTATCTATCTATCTAGACATCTATCTATCTATCTCGACATCTATCCATCCGTCTATCTAGACATCTATCTATCTATCTATTAAAAACTTGGGCGTTATTTTCAATTTTATTCCACATATCAAAAACATAACTAATATTGTGTTTTATCATCTTAAGAATCAAGCCAGACTCCGCCCATTTCTCTCTCAGGCAAACACGGAGGTACCGATGCATGCTTTTTATATATACTCATTTAGATGATTGGAATGCCCTGCTTGCTGGTATCGCTAACTTGCAGCTATTGCAAAACTTAGCAGCACCGGTGCTAATGGGGATCACGTGACACCAGTTTTCAAACCGCTGCATTTCAGGATCCATTTTACTAGTTTTGAAATGTCCTCATGGTCTTGGGGGATCCTATCTGCTTTGTTTGGTTATGACGGCAGCCCCTCAGGGTTCCTGAGGTTCTCTGGCAGCAGTTTTTGTTACTGTTCCTAGGGTGAGTACCAAAACTGACCAATGGTGAAGCAGCATTCAGTCACTTTGGTCCTGACCTATGGAACAGTCTGCCGGGGGACATCATGTCTTCAGGGACTCTTGCTATTTTTAAGAGGAGGCCCAAGACCCACTTTCTTAATATGGCTTTTAATTGATCCATTTTATTATTATATCACCTGTTGTCAGTCCGTCTGCGAACCTCAGTTTACTCTAGGCAAGCCTTTTTTCGACCCTGACTCCCACCTGTTTTTGCTCCCGTCTGTTCCCCGGCTTCGACCCGTTTTTTAATCCTGACCACGTCTACTCTCCTCTCTTGGTTTCCGACCCCTACCATGTTTTTGCTCTCCCATCCTGGCTACTGACCCTTTTTTCCGTTCCCGACACCGCCACCGCTCGCCACGGAAGTCCCACTTCCGCGTTCAGAGCGACCTGCTTCCCGCGCCCAGCGATCACCGGATCGTTGGTGCAACCCTTTCCTTTTTTCCAATACAACTGAGAGAACCGTAACGCAAGTGGGTCCTGTCGCCGTTCTGGTCTTGACATTTACTGTATCATACTTGACTTTTATCCCATACTTTTATGTTTTGTTCTACAGTTTATTTCTATTTTTGATTTCTAGTTTTATATGAGGGCAGAACGGCGGGGCGGTGGTTAGCGCGTGTGCGGCACAGTTCTGAGGTCATGGGTTCAAATCCAGCTACCGGACTTCCTGTGTGGAGTTTGCATGTTCTCCCTGTGCTTGCGTGGGTTTTCTCTGGGCACTTTCCTCCCACGTTCCAAAAACATGCATTTCAGGTGGATTGTCCAAATTGTCCCTAGGTTTGACTGAGCGAGTGAGTTGTCTGTCCCCGAGTGCCCTGCGATTGGCTGGCAACCAATTGCGGGTGTCCCCTGCCCACTGCCCGATGATTGCTGGGATGGGCTCCAGCACCCCCGCGACCCTACTGAGGATAAGCGGTGCAGATAACGGATGGATGGATGGATAGTTTTATATGAAATGTTTCCTCATTTGGGGTACCACGCTGGTTAGGGTCCAACGGCTGAAAATCCTAAAGTCATCCGCTGCCAAACACACATTCCAGTGTCTAATTCTCGATCGACGGAATAAATGGTGAACGACGAGGCGCTCTATCTGCAGCTATAAAAGTGCGGTCGCTCGCCAGCCGACTGATGAAAATAAATTAGGCGGAACTAAAAGGCATCACGCTGACTGACCTCCTTCACATAACCATAGATGGCTGAATTAGGACATGAAACCCTTTTTCTCATTTTAATTGCCTTATTGAATAATTAACTCGTTTAAAATGTTGCTTAGTGTGTGCAATTGATCATTTTTTGTAATAACTACTTGAGAATGTTCCTCAATTATTGCCTCATTTAAATAACCAATAAAAAGCTAAAGAACCCTACATTGATACCATGAGTACTTTATATATATGGTTTTATAAATTTCCCTCCAACCTATTATTTTCCCTAATTTTGTAACGAATGAATCTATCTATCTATCCACCTTGGTCATATCCCTCAAGGGGGGTGATCGACAGCAAGACAAACACATACAAAATTAAAGAAAATTTAAAAAAGGGAAACAGTAGCAAAAAAAAAAAACACACGAAATTTTTGGGGACCATGGCCAACCCAAATGCCCAAAAACCCAAACAAGTTAAGCACCCCGGCACATAAGTTGGTCATGCTTTTGTCCCTCCAGATGAAATGGGACACCAGAAAGCGGCCATGTCACTCGGGTCAGGGTGACACAACACACTCTTCTGTTCAACAGCAGGGCCCGACAGCTTTCGCTGGTTTACCCCTGCGGCATCATACAGGTGCCCTGCCCATTCCTTAGAACCAGGGTTGGGTAGGGTTACTTTAACTTGATTACTTTCAATTACTTTTGGATGACTCCGATACCAAATATGCTAATAAAAGACAAAAGAAACTAAATATGAATAAAATGATGACTCACAACACATGGTAAGCTTTCTCTCCTGGCTTGGATCTCTTTGATCTCCAGCAAAACGAACATAAAATGCGACAGAAACAAAATGAAAATAAATCCAAACAGCTTGCCAACATCACTTTTGCCGTTCCATGAGTTCCGTTACTCCCCAAGCCTGTACAAAATTTAGTAATTTTATTCATATTTAGTTTCTTTTGTCTTTTATTAGCATATTTGGTATTGTAGTAATCCAAAAGTAATTGAAAGTAATCCAGATAAAGTAACCCTACCCAACCCTGCTTAGAACGCGTCCAAACATCCCACTATCCATCTTGTAACTAATAAATAGAAATGTATTATTTGGTCAAATTCAGGGAAAGTCCAAACGTTTTCAATGACGGGCTTCATCTGGAAAATGTTTAGTATTTTTTACAAGATTTGTATTCAATGCCAATGTATCACATACAAAAAAATCTGATTTGAAAATATAACTAAGAAAAATAAAATAACACATGCTTTTAAACGTTCTTTAAAATGTTTCTAATTAATTTAGGATTTTCAATATTTTGGCCACGTTTCTGTGCAATTTTAAAGATTTTTTTTTATGTTTCCGAAAAAAATGTTTTAAAATATTTTGGCCTCATTCCTGTCCGACTTTCATCCAGATTTTAAATGAATATATATATAAAACGCCAACCTTCACAATGAATTGTAATCTTTAAAAGAAAAAGAACCGAAAGAAGACATCAATTTTGCTTTGAGATACCTTAATTTATTTATCTGTATAACTTTTTTTCTTTTTAAAATGTTAATACTATTACTTTTGTGAAAAATAACTATTAGTACCTTTAAATATTGTCATAAAAAACTATCAACACTATCAATGATTTATCACTGAGGCATTAACAGTAATCATAATTATTGTCCAAAATCTATCAACATTAAATTTACTGTTGCTTGCGTGATGAAATTAATTTGTGTGTGTGTGGGGGTAATAATATTGTTTTTTTTTTTAAATATTCTTGAAAACATTTTTGGGGGAAAATAAATCTTTCTCACATGACGCAGAGAATAAAGTAATATATCACTCTCTATTTGTGAGTGGACTGCTAAACAAACGGATGGTGGGCCACATATGGCCCCAGTGGCCATATAATGTACACCTTTTCTCTATTTACTACCGTTGGAATTTCAACTATCAAACTGTACAGTTTACCAAAATGTTTAAATTAGTTATCTGACTCCATTAACCAAACACGACCTACATCCTACTATTCCCCTATTGCCTATGTGTCATCTGCAGCTAACTTTAACTTTCTCTTATTGGTCGTCTTCTCCCCACAAGTTGGCGTGTCGGCTCCTACCATGGGCGTGCCAAGGCTGTTGTTTTGTGCTCAACAATCTCACACAACAGTGCCCTGACGTCTGGTTTTCTGCGTCAGCACACCCACGCATCCTGTTATCAAAAGTGCGGCTCGTCCTAGACAAAACATCTGCCACTTGTGCATTTCACACAGCCTGCCCTGACCTTTTATAGTACCTTGAATTAAAGCACAGTCAGTAAATATCTTTATTACATTGAACTGAATACATGTAACTTGTAGTCAATCGTATAAAATCCTTCATAGTCAAATGTATAAAATCCTTTACTAATTACAGATGATTAAATGGCAAAAATATAATGATGCTGGTATTAGCCACTGATGCAGGTACAGATATATTTAATAGTCAGTGACAGGAATGCATGAATGCATGAATAAATGAATGAATTAATTAATTAATAAAAAAGACTGCATCAGCCACTAATTAACAAAGGGGAACAACCAAATATTTTCACAATAAAACATTTGGACGGTACAATGATATTATACATGAACATCATAACACCATAAGCTAGGCTAAGCTAGGAGAAATCTGTAAAAAGTAAGGCCACATTCACACAGAAACATGATTTAATGATTTAATCGCTACTTAGCGATCCTTTTGACAAACATTATGGAATATCAATACTCATCAATTGGTGATTTTCCAAAAACCAAGATTAAACGTTTTTAAAATGTACTGTTTTTAACCTTTTTCCTCGATTTTTGTCAGTCATGCCGTTTTTGCATGAGAATAAGGAAATACTTTTTAAAAGAAACTACGGTGGAACCTCGGTTTTCGAACGCCTCTCAGTTCGAAAAAATCGGAGTCTGCCCAAAAATTTCGAGAAATTCTTGCTTCGCTGTTCGGTCAAAAAATCGGAGTTCGAACGCCGGTAATGCGTGAGTGCGTACGCTAGGGTGCCATGCTGAGCGGCGTACAGGTGTTTTAGCCCCTTATTATGCCTCCGAAGAAAGTCAGCCCAAGCAGCAAAGTTGCTACAGGTGAAAAAAGAAAAGTAGTGCGTACAATTATTGTATTTAAGAAAGAAATAATAGCAAAATATGAAGGAGGTGTGCTTGTGTCTTGCTAGGGAATACCCCAACGTCCACCTGCGCCTTCTGCTGACCACCACAAAGGTGAGAAATCCTATTCATAATTATTTTCTTTATCCTTTTTTTTATTTTTACACATTTATGTTCGCGTAATCTTAGCCTGGGTTAGCTTTATGATTCGAGGTAAACATTCAGGGTGTTGGAACTGAGCCCAACATTCAGGGTGTTGGAACGCAGCCCCCTTTCCAATGAACCGCTCACCACTTGTTGTGGAGACCCGGGTGCTAAATGACTTGTAAACGACCTGATTTTTTTTTATTTTTACACGTTCATATTAGCGTAATCTTTCGTACGGAAGATTACGATAACGCGAATGTACGATTAGCCTGGGTTAGCTTTATGATTACGTTAAACATTCAAGGTAAACATTCAGGGTGTTGGGGCGGATTAAAACGATATACACTATTTTAAATGGGAAAAATGATTTCAGTGATCGAAGAAATCGGTTTTCGAACAGGGTTCTGGAACGGATTATGGTCGAGAACCCAGGTTCCACTGTATTCCATTTATTAAACCGGAAAACTGGTAATGGCAGCGATACTGGTCCCTAGTATCAGTATTCACCCATCCTGTTCGATAACAATTAATTCATAGTGCATACAAATAAAAAATTGTGGCTTTTTCCAATTAGCTTGTCTGTGGCAACGTTATGAAATAAGAAGAAGTCATAAAGGACAAGTTTGGTATCCACCGGGAGGATTTAGGGGAGGGGTCATTTTGGGCAACTGCATACAGCTGCTCCTTATTGCATCCCTGCCCCCCCTCAGAAGAAAAACGCCACCAACAGCTGAATGACACATTAGCATATGGAAGAGAAAAAAAAGAGGCCGGGGGGCCGGAATCCTGCTGCCCATTGGAGTTTGCATGGGGGCCAACTTTCAAAGAGCGGACAGGAAGGACGTGGAAAAATTTAAGGGAACCTTCTATTTTCTTCCATGCGTGACCTTCGAAATTCTCTTTGACAGCTGACATTTCGAGTTGAAGATGGTGGGGAAAGTCGCAGACTTTTTTTTCCAAACATCGTTGACAAAAAATTCTTGAAAGGAGTAAGATAAACGACAGCTACAACGATAGCCGGGACGATAGCTGGAACAATTGATCGTTTAATGGATCAATTGATACAACAATCGATAGCACAATCAATAAAACGATAGAAAAATCGATAGGACAATGGCTAAAACGATAGCTAGAACGAACGATCGATACAAAGGCCAATAGAACGATAGCTAAAAGGATAGCTAGAGTGATAGCTAAAGCGATAGCTAAAACGATAGCGAGTGCCATAAACGATGGTTAGAACTATTACTAGAACGATACATTGATCAATGGAACAATCAATAGAACAATGAATGGAACAATCGATAAAACAATAAATAGAAAAATAGCTAGAACAATAGATGGTTTAATTAAGCAATTGATACAACAATCAATAGCACTATCAATAAAACGATCAATCGCAAAATCGATAGAACAATGGCTAAAACGATAGCTTGAATGACCGAACCATCGATAGAGCGAAAGCTAAAATAATAGCTTGACCGATAGCCAAAACGATAGCTAAAACCACAACTAAAACGATAGCTAAAAATGATACGTAGTGCAATAGCTCAAACGACAGCAAGTGCGATAGCTAAAAACGATGGTCAGAACTATTACTAGAACGATACATTGATCAGTGGAACATTTGAGAGAATTATCAATAGAACAATCAATAGAACAATGAATGGAACAATCGATAAAACAATAAATAGAAAACTAGCTAGAATAATAGATGGTTTACATAATCTATTTATACAACAATCAATAGCACAATCAATAAAACGATCAATTGCAAAATCGATAGAACAATGGCTAAAACGATAGCTTGAATGACCAAACCATCGATAGAGCGAAAGCTAAAATAATAGCTTGACCGATAGCCAAAACGATAGCTAAAAATGATACGTAGTGCAATAGCTCAAACGATAGCAAGTGCGATAGCTAAAAACGATGGTTAGAACTATTACTAGAACGATACATTGATCAGTGGAACATTTGAGAGAATTATCAATAGAACAATCAATAGAACAAAGAATGGAACAACCAGTCAAACAATAAATAGAAAACTAGCTAGAATAATAGATAGTTTACATAATCTATTTATACAACAATCAATAGCACAATCAATAGAACGATCAATTGCAAAATCGATAGAACAATGGCTAAAACGATAGCTTGAATGATCGAACAATCGATAGAACAAAAGCTAATACAATAGCTTGGCTGATAGCTGGAATGACAGCTAAAACGATAGCTAGAAATGATAGCCAAAACGATAGCTAAAACTACAGCTAAAACGATAGCTAGTGCGATAGCTAAAATCGATGGTTAGAACTATTACTAGAACGATACATTGACCAATGGAACAATCGATAGAATTATCAATAGAACAATCAATAGAACAACGAATGGAACAACCAGTCAAACAATGAATCGAAAACTAGCGAGAACAATAAATAGTTTAAATAATCAAGTTATACAAAAATAAAGGATCGATAGAAAAATCGATAGAACAATAGCTAAAACGATAGCTTGAATGATCGAACAATCGATAGAACAAAAGCTAATACAATAGCTTGGCTGATAGCTGGAATGACAGCTAAAACGATAGCTAGAAATGATAGCCAAAACGATAGCTAAAACTACAGCTAAAACAATAGCTAGTGCGATAGCTAAAATCGATGGTTAGAACTATTACTAGAACGATACATTGACCAATGGAACAATCGATAGAATTATCAATAGAACAATCAATAGAACAACGAATGGAACAACCAGTCAAACAATGAATCGAAAACTAGCGAGAACAATAAATAGTTTAAATAATCAAGTTATACAAAAATAAAGGATCGATAGAAAAATCGATAGAACAATAGCTAAAACGATAGCTTGAATGATCGAACGATCGATGGAACGAAAGCAAATACAATAGCTTGGCCGATAGCAAGAATGATAGCTAAAACGATAGCTAGAAATGATAGCCAAAACCATAGCTAAAACTACAGCTAAAACAATAGCTAGTGCGATAGCTAAAATCGATGGTTAGAACTATTACTAGAACAATACATTAATCAATGGCTCAATCAATAGAATTATCAATATAACAAAGAATGGAACAACCAGTCAAACAATAAATAGAACAATAGCTAGAACAATATATAGTTTAAATAATCAATTTATCCAACAATCAATAGCACAATCAATAAAAGGATCAATAGAAAGATTGATAGAACAATCGCTAAAACGACAGCAAGGACGAAAACTAGAACGTTAGCTAAAACGATAGCTAACCGTATGTAACATCCTACATGCCGACGTTTCTTGTGTAAATATTGTGTAAATTATCACTATAACCTTATCCTTCTTGTTTTATAACCTTATCTTCTCTGTTCCATTAGGCTTTTTTACCTCACTGTGAATGTGTGAACCTGGAGTGTCATGCCCAATTTCGTTGTCACAATATGCTAACCCATTTTGTAACAATGACAATAAAGGTATATTCTATTCTATTCTAAAACGATGGCTAGAACGATAGATTGATCAATGGAACAAGCAATAGAATAATAAACGGAACGACAGATAAAACAATTATTAGAACAATTGATATAACGGTAGCTAAATGGACGAATGATAAGAAAAAAAAAAAAAAATGGGAACCTCCTATTTTTTTAAGCCAAGATCCGTGCATGACCTTCAAAATTCTTTTTGACAGCTGACATTTTCAGTAGAAGAAGAAATCTTTCAATCTTTCTTGAAAAGAGCAAAATCATGTACCATCTTCTAGATCAGGGGTGTCAAACTCATTTAAGCTCGGGGGCCACACGACAGAACAAACATTCTCTCGGGGGCCGGTTTAGTAGATTAGAGGGAAAGAAAAAAAAGAGAGAAAGAAATAAGAGAAAGATAGGGAGAGAAAGGTGGAGAGGGTGGGACAAAAAAGAGAAAGAGAGACAGAGAGAGAAAGAGAGAGAGCGTGAGATACAAGAGATAAAAACAGAAATAGTGAGAGTGGGGGAAAGAAAGAGAAAGAGAAATAGAAAGAGAGAAAAAGAGGAGAGAAAGAGAGAAAGGGGAAAGACAGAAGGGGAAATCAAGAGAGAGAAAGAGAGTAAAGGAAAAAATGAAGAGAGAGCAAAAGAAGGTAAAAAACCAGAGAAAGAGACAACAAGGAACAAATAGAGAAGAAGAGAGAGAGAGAGTGAAAGAGAGAGAGATAGAGAGAGTGAGAGAAAAATGGAGGGAGAGAGAGAGAGAGAAAGAGAGAGAAATACAAGTGCAGTGTTTGTGAGAGGCACCTGGCTTTGGCAACATCAAGTGGACCTTTTTCAACCTACAGCTCTCTTTCTCTTGTGCTTCTCTGAGCGTTGTCTCGCGGGCCGGATCCAATCCCCTAGCGGGCCTGATCCGGCCCGCGGGCCACCTCTTTGACACCTGTGTTCTAGATAGTTATTTCCTTATTTTAAAGATTGATCTATTACTTAATTAACTTATTTTGGTTAGGTCAATAAAAGCTGTCTTCTGTTTTCTAGCATCTTGCTGCTACGCTATGCCTATGCATTGGTACTGGGTTTCCTTCGCATTAAACAACACAGTGCCATCTAGTGGTCAATTTTTTCACACTGTATAAAAAACTTTTAATCAGGTCATAATTCACTGCAGATTGAAACAATAAATGCTATTGCTATATAGTTCTCAAGGATTATTTTCCTCATGTTGAGGTTTTTGAGTTTTTCCTTGCCCTCCTATAGGTTTTAGATCAGGGGATTCTGTCATCATAGTCTGTGGTTTGCAATAATCTGTGGTATGTGCAGCACTTTGAGACTCTTTGTGATTTAGGGTGTCGCAAATAAACATGACTTGACTTCTTTTTTGTACTGACAGAAACGGGGTAGTCGACAATAGAAAAGGTAGAAATAATGATAAAAAGAACGATAGATCTATCGATCGATATAACTAAAGCACCATAGAGACAACGGTAAAATGATTTATTTCTCTCTCTCTCTTTCTTTCTTTTCCACCCCTTTTCTCCCACTCTGTCACTGTCTCTCTCAATCTTTGTGTCTCTCTTTTTCTCTTCCTTTGTTGCTCTTTGTCTCTCTCTCTGTGTCTTTTAACCTCTTTTGCTCTAACTTCCTTTTTTCCTTTTCTCTTTCTCTCTTCCTACCCTTCGCGCTTTCTTTTCTCTTTTCTCTCCTTCTGTCTTTCTATTTTTCTTTGGATTTCTTTCTTCCTCTCTCTTTCTTTTCCCCCCCTCTCACAACTTTTTATCTCTTTTGTTTCTCACGCTCCCTCCCTCTCTCTATTTCTTTCTCTGTCCCGCCCTCTCTCCTTTTCCCTCCCTCTTTCTCTTATTTCTTTATCCCTCTTTTTCTTTCTCTTTAATCTAGTGCCAGCAAACCTTTACACCATTTTCCAGTGTATCACAGATACACTTGGAAATAACATTTCACACAATTTGCATATCCAACCGCCATTTACCAGCTGCTGGATTCGATGTGATAGACGTCTCGAACCTGTTCCAATGGAATTGCAGCAAAATGCAAATGATTTTTTTTTTTTGATCATTTTGCAGTATATGAAACACACGGCTGACTGCAGCCCTGCCCAGTTGGGGTTATTTACTTTTTACTTTGTATTCATTTTATGGTAAAACATCATCGGGTTTTAGTGTGCTTAACTGGAAAAAGTATGGAGAAAGGATAACTGTTATTCTTCCTGGCAATGGCGACCAAAAACCGATCACTTTTGAGTAAAAATAACACGCTAGATTTAGGTAAAATAGAAAAAAAAAACACAAAAAAATCAACTTGATTTAGTGTGTATCTGCATTTTTGTTTGCAATTACATTTTACAGCTCCAGTAAACACATCACGAGCTTGAATTTTTTTAAAAAAAGATCAATATTTGCTGTCTGTGTCACTTTCATGGCTGAATTCAAGCCTTTTTAAGCACTTTCAAGGCCAATTTTTGAATTTTTCCAGTACCTCCAAAGGAAGGAATCAAACAAATGTTTTTTGTTGAAAGTTGCTATCTTGCTACTAGCACAAAGTATGTGCTATTTTGAGCTGTTCCTATCAATGATCCAGTCTCTTTTTGTGTCAATGGCCTGCTGTAAACTGACATGAATTCCGCCCCTTCTGCTTCAACAATGCACACTTGTTTCCAAACACGGAAAAGGCTCTATAGGTATTGGGTAATGATTGAGCTTAGTACGGAAGACAAAAAAAAAAAAAATGATACGAGAGAACGTTGTTGGGTACCGCCCCAAAATATACGCAGAGAGGAGATATGGCAGAAAGGGAACGCGCTTTATTGCATTTGGGACACGTTCAAATTTCCAGACGTTCAACATTGGCTTTTATGGTCTTCTCAAAGAAAGTTAAGATAGATAGATAGATAGATAGATAGATAGATAGATAGATAGATAGATAGATAGATAGATAGATAGATAGATAGATAGATAGATAGATAGATAGATAGATAGATAGATAGATAGATAGATAGATAGATAGATAGATAGATAGATAGATAGATAGATAGATAGATAGATAGATAGATAGATAGATAGATAGATAGATAGATAGATAGATAGATAGATAGATAGATAGATAGATAGATAGATAGATAGATAGATAGATAGATAGATAGATAGATAGATAGATAGATAGATAGATAGATAGATAGATAGATAGATAGATAGATAGATAGATAGATAGATAGATAGATAGATAGATAGATAGATAGATAGATAGATAGATAGATAGATAGATAGATAGATAGATAGATAGATAGATAGATAGAGATTCCTCTCCCTTTTCTTTCCCCCCCTCTCTCACGACTTTTTATCTTTGGTTTCTCACGCTCTCTCCCTCTCTCTCTTTTTCTTTCCTTGTCCCGCCCTCTCTTCTTTTCCCTCTCTCTTTCTCTTATTTCTTTATCTCTCTTTTTCTTTCTCTTTAATCTACTCGTCCGGCCCCCGACAGAATGTTTGTTCTATCTTGTGGCCCCCCGAGTAAAAATGAGTTTGACACCCCTGCTGTTGTTCAAAAGCCTGTACAATCGAGCAAAGGACGCGATGAGAGCAGGAAACGACAGACATGAATGAATGAAAAGCAGCGAGTCCTCATCTTTGAGTTGCACGGCTCTTTGATGCAGCCTTTGATTGGAGTTTTATTTGAGGATCCCCAGGAGGTAACACTTAAACGTTGTCACTGCAGACGTTTCATGCTGCAGGAACACACCAGCGTCCGTTTTGCACATGTAAGCCTCCCCCAAGGCTCATTTCCATAGCAAAGGTGGACCTACTTTCACAAATACTCAAAGAGTCCTCTTTCAAAGCTCGGCCGTTTCAATAAACACAATCTGGTGGAAGGGGGACGCGACGGCCATCTGACCCAGATCCAACATCTTTACGGAAGGGCCTTATTTTTACAGAATTTAACAACGAGACCCTGATAGGACCTATTTTGAGTTGGGTTTTGTAGTGGGTTATTGTTCTATATTCTTTATCAATTATCCTTTATCGGTCAAATCATAATACACTGCAAAGCCAAGAGGCCGAGACACTTGTTCCCAGCCAAGAGGCTGAGTCAAGGTCCAGCGTCCACAACTGTTACTACACAGATAGTACACAAGTTCACAGCACAACCCCAGTACCCAAATCTTACCGTATTTTCCGCACTACAAGGCGCACCTAAAAGCCTTTATTTTTTTCAAAAGTTGATCATGCGCCTTATAATACAGTGCGCCTTATATATGGTTTGAACAATTTTATCGGCACTTTTAACAGCAATTAAACACATTCATAATTTTATTATATCACATTCTAACAATATGGATCAATATTAAGTGGCACTTTTTAGATGACGTGGCATTTGGCTACCGAAGGGAGTGCCAGTTACTCGCTCCGTTTACCCGTGCTTTGTGAATTTCTTAACTTTGACATTCAGAGAACTTGGCAGAAATCACGATACATTGTTTTAATTAAACAGTTGGATCCCCAGATCCGCACCGATTCTAAACCAGCTGCTCGGTACTGCCAGACAGGGCACGAAATTTACAGTACCGTATTTTCCGCACTATAAGGCGCACCTAAAAGCCTTTATTTTTTTTTTTCAAAAGCTGACCATGCGCCTTATAATACAGTGCGCCTTATATATGGATCAATATTAAGTGGCGAAGTCTTGTGACTAAAGCAAGCATCCGCCGACTCGATTTTCCCCCGAAGGCGAAGTCGTCCGCGATGTATGCTGGGATTTATATACCAGCGTTTCACTTCCTAACCAATGTGTCAATCATCATTTGAATCAGTCACTATTGGCTAAAGTTATTCGGAGGTAAAATGGTAAATTATCATTTACAGGCTCGCATAGGCTAAAGGGGCGAAACAAAGCCTGCAATTGGCCGAAAAAGATGAATGTGAATCACACGTTGGGTTGTACTACGGCATAGAGAAAACATGTTTTACTATTCTGTATTTGTAAATATCTTACTCTCCTGGATTAACTACACTCACGGTTGTAAGAAGACCATGGTTACGTATCATTATTGAAGGTGATGGCTGCAAGAGAACTTAGGTGAGCTATGCGGCTTTATATTTTCCCGGTATCTTGTTTTAGAACGATCTTGATGTTTCTGTGATGAGTCTATTTTTAAACTCAATTCAATTCAAAGTGTTTATTGTCATATGCACAGTAAAGAACCCCGTTTCCCTGCACAATCAAATTCTTACTTTGCTGTCCACACAGTTGCCAGCAAAAAATAAAATGGAAACTAAGAAATGTTTGTTTGGTGACATCGTACAGACACCGCTTCCGTACATGTCTGAGACACGTATTTGCTTCTTTGCAAGCTTTGGGAATGTTAAGGGGGTAATAAGTTGGACTGAACCATCTGACTGTTTTGTCCACGTTCCCAGTGTAGCGCCTTATAATCCGGTGCGCCTTATGTATGGAAAATATAGGACCAAAAACTATTTTTTGGGGGTGCGCCCTATAGTGCGGAAAATACCGTAATCATCTAAGGTGGTCTTGATTCACTACCTTGTATGGAATTTCCCGACCCTGTTTACATGCAGACCAAGATTCAATGAGAGAGGAAATATTGGATATCTGGAGCAACTTGAATGAATGGATTAAGTGTCTAGAGCAGGGGTACTTGGACTTTTTCATCATGACCAAATCAAAGTGATCTACCCACCTAAAAACGAAAGAGATCCAAGAGAAAATGATGACTCACAACACATGGTAAGCTTTCTCTCCTGGCTTTGATCTCTGGCAAAACGAACATAAAATGCGACAGAAACAAAATGAAAATAAATCCAAACAGCTTGCCAACATCATTTTTGCCGTTCCGTGTATTCCGTTACTCCCCAAGCAACAACAAAATTGAGTCATTTTATTCATATTTAGTTTCTTTTGTCTTTTATTAGCATATTTGGTATTGGAGTAATCCAAAAGTAATTGTAAGTAATCAAGTTAAAGTAACCCTACCCAACCCTGCTTATAATATATCTCAATGCACGTCTAAATAATTTAAATGTGTTTAATCAAAATAAAAAATATGAAAAAAAATAGTTGAATTTTAATGCTTGTCAACTCCATGACTCAAGTCAATCTTTATTTTGGTTGCCAATGTTTTTGTTCAATGATACTCTGTAGAGTGATTAATCAGGGGGAAAAAACTCTTTGCGCAATCTCGGCAAATACACTACTTACATCTGTGGTTAAAAATCAATATTCTAACATATACTTAAAAAATAAATCAACATTTTTTTCTTTATGGATTTTAAAGGATTTTATACATTCGACTATAAAGGATTTTAGATGATTGACTACAAGTTACGTGTATTCAGTCGAATGTAATAAAGATATTTTCTGACTGTACTTTAGTTCAATGTACAATAAAAGGTCAGGGCAGGCTGTGTGGAAGATGTTTTGTCTAGGATATTTCTGCTAACAGGATGCCTGGGTGTGCTGACGAGGGACGACCAGAGGTTGTTGGCCACAAAACAACTGCCTTGGCACGCCCATGGGAGGAGCCGACACGCCATCATGCGGGGAGAAGATAACCAATTAGAGAAAACTAAAGTTAGCTGCAGATGACACATAGCCAATAGGGGAATAGTGGGATGTCTTTGATTTGTTTGTTGAAATGTATAAATGATCCTGGGCAAATCAGGGGGGTAGCCATCGATACACCTAGATCTGCTATTAGGAATAATAAACAACCTGCCCCCTGTCTGGAATTGTAACAATTTGTAAGGAATCTCCCTAAACCTCATTCTCATACAATTTACGATACATACATGTAAATATTACATTTCATTTGAACTCTTAATCATGACATATTTATTAAATCATTTGTAAAAAATCAATACCATTTTAAAAAACATTTATAATTGTTATAAGTTATGCCTTTCAACTGCAGAATTTGGAGTCCTCCAATTTGTTATGGCATGATGAGCAATGTTGACATACAAGCTCACATGCAGCATTTGATCACAAGATGGCAGCGTATCCCAACAAAGACAATGCACGAACTACTGCAATCCACCAGTAGATGGCAATCTACTTAATGAGCAACCCTGGTCGAGAGACAACGGAATAACCTAGTATACATGGTGTTTACGAGTATTCTGATTACAAGGGCTAAGCGGGACTGGCGTAACTAGACGTTGTTCCCTTTTTTTTGCTGCGATCCGTTATCCCCAGTTCCTGAAAACAGGGGCCAAGGGAGCAAATTTGTATCACTCCTGGTGGCTCTTTTATCCATTCCTTATGCCCAAAATGAACATCACCCGTGCGGCCGCGATCCATTATCCCTGGTTGACTATTCCTGCAAGCGGGGCTAGCAAAGCACATGTTTAAAATTTGGGGGATTACTTTGAAGATTTTTAAAGTATATGCGGTGTCACGGGCATGTTTTAAAATGGAGGTTTGGGAGAGTAGTTGATAGTTAACCAAGAGTATTCCATAAATCATTGATCGGTGACAAACGGGAACCACAAAATCATGCATCAAATGACAAAGACTTTGACCCGATTGCGTCCACCGAGATCCATTCAATGATCTACAGAGAGCACCTGTATCCTCCTAGACCAGGGGTGTCCAACTCGTTTTAGCTGGGGGCCACAAACGCTATAAAAAATCTCACAGGGGCCGAACAAGTAAGTTTAGAAAAAGAGAGAGGGAGAAAAAGAGAGAAAGAGGGGGAAGGAAAGAGAGAGCGATAAACGGATACAGAGTAACAGTGATAGAAAAAGAAAGCAGAATTGAGATATGAATGGAGAAATAAAGAGAGAAAGAAAGAAAAAAAGAAAGAAATGAAGAGAGAGAGAGAAAGAAAAAGAGAAGGATAAAAAGAATGAGAGAAATGAAACAACAGAGAAAGAAAGAGAGTGGGCAGGGGGAAAAGAGAGACAAAGTGAGGTGAGAGAGAGATCAAAAAAGGGGAGAGAAAGAGAGGATGAGAAGGAAAGAAAAATAGAAAGAAAGAAAGACAACTACAGCGTAAGTTACAGAGGGATCAAATAGAAAGAGAAAGAGTTGGAGAGTGAGAGATAAATAGAGAAGAGAAAAAAGAAACAGAGAAAAAGAGATTGAACAGGAGAAAGAGAGAGAGAGAAAGAAAAAAAAAGAAAAAAGAAGAAAGTGAGAGAGAAATAGAAAAATACTACCACAGTTGTTTTACAAGTGTTAACTGGCTTGGGTGGCATCCGGTGGAAATATCTAAAACACAGCTCATTTTCCTCTTGCACTTCTCTCACTGTTGTCTTGCGGGCCTGATTTAAACCATCGGTGGGCCTGATCTGGCCCTCGGGCCGCCTCATTCACGGATCTTGAGGGGCCATGGGGGGGGGACATGGTATATTTTTAGCCGGCCGATAAGAGCAGAAGGACGGGCTTCCGACATATTTTTGTGCCCGAGCACAAGAGAGCAGAAAAAGCAAAGAGGGGCTTGTGGGCATGAGGTGAAGCTGTGCAGAGTAAACACTGGCTCACATCCCTCCATCTTGTTGCTAGGCAACTTTTTTTTTTGCTGTGAGTGACAGCAGACGTCCTTTATGAACAAAGAAACGAGTGAAAGGGGGAAAGGAGAGGGTGGCGCCCGCATGAATAGGAGCACGGTCCGTTTTTCAACAGGACTTTCTGTCCAAAAAGATCTTTTGGAAGTTCACAGCTTTTGATTCGGGGTTTTGAAACCCGGAGTTCATCGTTTCATCATCGAGACGACGCAAAGGTATATTGATTGGGTCGATTAGCAACTCTAACTGAACGAAAAGTGAAAGGATTAGAAGCGGGGACAGGTTAACAAAACACTAAATGCAAACCAGGACATTTTGAAACACTAACTGAACACAAACATGAAAGACAATAGGACAATAACTAGTTCTAACTGAAATAAACATGAAAGGAAGACAAAGCAGGGTATATTCGGACGATGACCAGCTCTAACTGAACGAAAAGTGAAAGAATTGAGACGCGGGGACAGGTTAACAAAACACTAAATACAGACCAGGACATTTTGAAACGCTAACTGAACACAAACATGAAAGACAACAGAAGGTATGTTAGGACAATAACTAGTTCTAACTGAAATAAACATGAAGACAAAGCAGGGTATATTCGGACAATGATCGGCTCTAATTGAACAAAACATGAAAGACATGAGACGCTGGGACAGGTTAACAAAACACTAAATACAAACCAGGACATTTTGAAACACTAACTGAACACAAACATGAAAGACAATAGGACAATAACTACTTCTAACTGAAATAAACATGAAGGGAAGACAAAGCAGGGTATATTCGGACGATGACCAGCTCTAACTGAACGAAAAGTGAAATAATTAGACGCGGGGACAGGTTAACAAAACACTAAATGCAAACCAGGACATTTTGAAACACCAACTGAACACAAACATGAAAGACAATAGGACAATAACTAGTTCTAACTGAAATAAACATGAAGGGAAGATAAAGCAGGGTATATTCGTACGATGACCAACTCTTACTGAACGAAACATGAAAGAAATGAGACGCGGGGACAGGTTAACAAAACACTAAATACAAACCGGGACATTTTGAAACACTAACTGAACACAAACATGAAAGATAACATAGGGTATGTTAGGACACTAACTAGTTCTAACTGTAATAAACATAAAAGGAAGACAAAGCAGGGTATATTCGGACGATGACCAGCTAAAACTGAACGAAAAGTGAAAGAATTAGACGCGGGGACAGGTTAACAAAACACTAAATACAAACCGGGACATTTTGAAACACTAACTGAACACAAACATGAAAGAGAGCATAGGCTACGTTAGGACACTAGCTAGTTCTAGCTGAAATAAACATGAAAGGAAGACAAAGCAGTGTATATTGGGACGATGACCAGCTCTAACTGAACGAAAAGTGATAGTTAATCAATAGCTAACTGAACAAAACATGAACAGAAATTTCGACACAAGAAACGTTGAAACGCTAGCTTACTGAACAAAAACTTGAAAGACGATGCAAGGTATGTTCGATCTAACCGAACAAAATGATGAAAAAAGACAAATCAGGTATATCGGAAAATAACCATTTCTAACTGAACGGAACGTGAAAGTTGGATCACCTACTCCAACTGAACCAAAACATTAAATAGGACAACGAGGGATCTTGGAAATCACTCATTCCTTTAGGAAATGTTTTACTCACATAAAAATTGGGACTGTGAGGCGTTTTGTTTCCAGTACTTTCCTGTTCTCCTTGCAAGTTCACAAGTCATTGATGTCTTCTCTCCTTGTTTTGAGTGTCTACTATACTCTAAAGTTACCATCTTGCTGTTTAAAACAACGCAAAACGTAAGTAATTGATGTTCCATTATATCAGGGGTGTCAAACTCATTTGAACTCGGGGGCCACACGATAGAACAAAAATTCTGTTGGGGGCCGGACTAGTAGATTAAAGAGAAGGGAAGAGAAAAGAAAGAAAGAGAGAGAATAAGAAAGAGAAAAAGAAATAAAAAAAAGAGAAAAAGAAAAAGATAGAGAAAGAGAGGAAGAAAGAAGAGAAAGAAAGAAGAGAAAGAAAGAAAGAAAGAAGAGAATGAAAGAAGAGAAAGAAAGAAAAGAAAGAAAGAAGAGAAAGAAAAAGGAGAAAGAAAGAAGATAAAGAAGATAAAGAGAAAGAAAAGAAAGAAGAGAAAGAAAGAAGCGAAAGAAGAGAAAGAAAAGAAAAAACAAAGAGAAAGAAAGAAGAGAAAGAAAGTAGAGAAAGAAAGAAGAGAGAGAAGAGAAAAAGAGAAAGAAAGAAGAGAAAGAAAGAGAAAGAAGAGAAAGAAGAGAAAGAAAAGAAGAGAAAGAAGAGAAAGAAAAGAAAAGAAAGAAAAGAAAGACAAGAAAGAAAAAAAAGAAAAGAAAGAAAAGAAAGAAAAGAAAGAAAAGAAAGAAAAGAAAGACGAGAAAGAAAAGAAAGAAAGAAGAGAAAGGAAAAGAGAGAGAAATAAATACAAGTACAGTGCCTTTGTGAGAGGCACCTGGCTTTGTCAACATCATGTTGACATATTTCAACCTGCAGCTTGTTTTTCTCTTGCGCTTCTCTGAGTCTTGTCCCGCGGGCCGGATTCAATCCCTTAGCGGGCCTGATCTGGCCCGCGGGCCGCCTGTTTGACACCAGTGCATTATATCGTTTCCGCTAATCAAAAAACATATCGAGGAGAAGGATTCAATGAGTAAATATATGACGATTACATAAAACCTTTTGACAATAACAAACCTGAGTTTGTCATTCAGTTTTATTCGTCAAATTATGAATTCATAATGCATCACATTATTGTTGGTAATATACCGATTAAAGGGATAACCACAAACCTGTCTTTTTTTCATTTTCTCCTTTTAGACTTCCTTTTTTTTCTTAACTTCTTTATACAACATCATCATTCCTAATACAGTGGAACCTCGGTTCTCGACCATAATCCGTTCCAGAACCCTGTTCGAAAACCGATTTGTTCAATCACCGAAATCGTTTTACCCATTAAAAGTCATGTAAATCGTTTTAATCCGTTCCAACACCTTGAATGTTTAGCAAGAACGTAAACATGAAGCTAACCCGGGCTAATCGTACGTTCGCGTTAGCGTAATCTTCCGTACGAAAGGTTACGCTAACATCAACGTGTCAAAATTTAAAAAAAAAGGATTATGAATAGGATTTCTTACCTTTGTGGTGGACGGCGGGGAGAGAAAAATCCTCAAAAGTATTTTACCAGCTCAGTAGCCTAGATGGTAAGGCGCCCGCTTTGAGACTGGGAGGTCGGTGGGTCGCGCCCCGGCCGAGTCATTCCTAAGACTTAAAAAGTGGTCGGCGGCGCCCTCTGTTGGCTGCGGCTGCATCGGCTCGCTACAACGGGTCAGGTGCAATCGACATTTCGTTCTGTGTACATTGTTACACAGAATGACAATACAAGGAAATTATTATTATTATTATTATTATTATTAACCTCTTCCAAAACTTGCGGCAGTTGCTTGCTTAAAGCGCTAACTTCCTTAGCCGCATCACTCGATTTCACAGCCTCCCTTATTCTTTACTATCGTACTGATAGTAGATTTAGCCATGCCGTATTCACTAGCAAGATCGGAAATTCGTACACCTCTTTCATATTTAGCTATTATGTCTTTCTTAAAGGCAATAGTCGGACGAACAACTTGTCTTTTTTCACCTGTCCCGCTTGCCGGCGTTCGAACTCCGATTTTTTGACTGAACAGCGAAGCAAGAATTTCTCAAAATTTTTGTCCGAACTGGGAGGCGTTCGAAAACCGAGGTTCTACTGTATAATGCATCAAAGCAAGTGAGCCGTTTGAAAGCCGGCTCTCTTGAACGAGTTGAGCCGAAAAAGCCGGTTCTCTAAAAAGGACTTTTCACCACACAACTCCAGATCGGCGTGCAGACGAAAACTCGAACCGAGAGACCAAAACAACATCTGCCAAATCTGCCTGACGAAAAGTTTGGAGTGCGGTAAATCTTTGTTTAAAAAAAAAATGTAATCGGGTAATAATGACAAAGTTGCGTCCCGGGGACGCCTGTTGATTTGACACAATGCGTCCCCAGCAAGAATGATGCGTCTAGGACGCAGGGACGCGGGCAAACGAGAACACGGTTATAACTACTTAATGGACCCAAAACTGAAAATTTAGTTACAGAAAGTTCAAGAAATCGGTTTATTGTATAAACGACGAAAATCACTGGATATCGTAACGAAACTCAAGTAACATGGACGCGGGCAAACCAGAACACTGATTAAATGTCATTTGTATTCAATCATATAAAATCCTTTACAGTCAAATGTATAAAATCCTTCAGTACTTTAAAACTAGCCAAAGCTTGCTAATATTTGACCGATAGTTTCTCTGGGAATGCAAGGAGGGAGTTATTTCCATTCCCTGTGCCCGTTTATGGAAACGTTAGAGTCTCTGTTCTCATGGAGGAAGGGGATGAAGTAAGTGGGGGGGGGGAATAGAAAAGGCGGGGCTTAAGAAATACTCCTTTGAGCACTTTTCACTTGAAAAGAGCTTGCTCCGTGTGTGTCCTCCATTGTTGAGTTCTCCCTCTGGCAGAGGCCACAAAAGCCCCCATTTATTCAACCTTCCTCAAGAAAAAAAAAATGCTTTTTCCTCGTTAGCGCTCGGACCTAGGGTCCTCGTTGCATACGGCGTCTCCGTGAGGAGGATTACATAGCGGCTCGAAACCAGTCGGACATCTGTTCCGTGTATTTGCATTTCTGAGTTGGGGATCACAATGCCGCACTTGACTCGGTACAAAGGCCACCTTTTCAGTCAGGCGTGAGAAGGACGCCCGTGAGGTCTTGAGGTTTGCCGTGATTGGCTCTCTATAGCAGTTGTTCTCAACCGGGGACCAGGGTCGGGTAGGGTTACTTTAACTGGATTACTTTCAATGACTTTTGGATTACTCCAATACCAAATATAATAATAATAATAATAATAATTTCCTTTGTATTGTCATTCTTTGTAACAATGTACACAGAACGAAATGTCGATACACCTGACCCGTTGTAGCGAGCCGATGCAGCCGCAGCCAACAGAGGGCGCCGCCATTTTACCAATGTTATAAGTCTTAGGTATGACTCGGCCGAGGCGCGAACCAGCGACCTCCCAGTCTCAAAGCGGGCGCCCTACCATCTAGGCTACTGAGCTGGTATGCTAATGTAATGTAAAATGTGGACCTGGAGTGCCACGTCCAATTTCGTTGTCACAATGTATTCAACCCATGTTGTAACAATGACAATAAAAGTATATTCTCATCTCATCTCATCTCATTAGCCGTACCGCTTATCCTCATTAGGGTCGCGGGGGGGCTGGAGCCCATCCCAGCCATCTCCGGGCAGTGGGCAGGGGACACCCTGAACTGGTTGCCAGCCAATCGCAGGGCACACAGGGACAGACAACACTTTCGCTCATTCAAAGCTAGGGACAATTTAGACCAGCCAATTCACCTGAAATGCATGTTTTTGGAATGTGGGAGGAAACCGGAGTGCCCGGAGGAAACCCACGCAAGCACGGGGAGAACATACAAACTCCACACAGGAAGTCTGGAGCTGGATTTGAACCCACGACAGGTTCCCATGACATGAACTGTGCCGCACAAGCGCTAACCACTGCGCCGCCGTGCTGCAAAAGTATATTCTATTCTATTCTATTCTAATAAAAGACAAAAAAACTAAATATGAATAAAATGATGACTCACAACACGTGGTAAACTTTCTCTCCTGGCTTTGATCTCCGGCAAAACTAACATAAAATGCGACAGAAACAAAATGAAAATAAATCCAACATCATTCATCGGGACAGGAGAGCAAAAAACGTGGTCGGGATCGGAAACGAGTCGAAAGCCAGGAGAGGAGAGTAAATGGTAAATGGTCTGCATTTCTATAGCGGCCACCAGGGGCGCCCAAGCAGTAAAGGTAGAGGTAAGACACTTTGAGTATATATATCCAGAAAGACGCAAGTTTAATATAACTTCACGCTTTGTGCATAAATAAAACTAGCATAAACAGACCCTCGTCACGGAAAAGGGGTCAATCAAAGGGGAACGCTAACTACCATACTCGAAATCACTTTACGAGTCTGTTTATTAAAGCAGATTCCTATTTATATGTGAGCATTATCGTGTGTTTTGGACAGGGTTGGGTAGGGTTACTTTAACTGGATTACTTTCAATGACTTTTGGATTACTCCGACACCAAATATGCTAATAAAAGACAAAAGAAACTAAATAGGAATCAAATGATGACTCACAACACGTGGTAAGCTTTCTCTCCTGGCTTTGATCTCTTTGATCTCCGGCAAAACGAACATCAAATGCGACAGAAACAAAACGAAAATAAATCCAAACAGCTTGCCAACATCATTTTTGCTGTTCCATGTGTTCCGTTACTCCCCAAGCCTGCACAAAATTTAGTCATCTTTTTTTTAAATTCCTTTAAAAAAAATCTCATTGTGTTTATTTTTTCCGAGCTGTTACTTTTTTCTTGCTTTTTTGTTCTCTGTTACCCTTTTTCCCTTTAGTTGCTTCTTTCTTTTCTTCTGGCTTTTTCTCTCCTTTTGTTTCCTTTTTTTCTCTCAACTTTTCACTACTTTTTCATTTTGGTATTTTTTTTTTCTTTTTTGTTCTATTTCCCCCCTTCCTTTAAGTCATTTTGTTTATAATTTTACATAATATTTGGTTGTGTAGGGATTAAATAAGCAAAAACAACCTGAAGAGCCGTTTGGGATCCGAAAGAGTCGGTTCCCTTTAGTGAGCCGAGCCGAAGAAGCCGGTTCTCGAAAAACTCTACCGACTTTACTCAACTTTGTTCGACTTCGAGATTGACTTTAAAATATCGCATTTAGGACACAACGTCAGGGGAACCCGTGTATTTTGACCTTCATTCACTGTAACTTTGACTTAATTCGCTTCTTAATAAGCAATTTCGAGCCCTGATTTTTGTGCGCTGGCTCGATTTTCTTGTGCGCTAAAAATGTGTGAGCAGTGCGCAGCTTAGAGGGAACACTGGACAAGTGGCATTTTCCACCATCTAATTGCAGAGTGTGAGGAATTCTAGCGACCGACAGCTGCAGTTGGCATGGCTTGCCGAAGTTGGGTGTGTTAAAGTGAGGTTTGCCTTCTAAGAGGGTGTCAAAGAGTCGTCCCCCGCTGGGAGATGAAAAAGTTCACGCTAAAGCGTGTAGGGGAAAAAGAAAAAAATACCGGCTGCTTCCTAATGACAGAGTGCATAGGCCCAAGAACAACAACCTATGCAAGTTCTGTGAGAAGCGGACTTATTTCTTGGCCGTCTTGCTGCTAAAAGTGTCCTCAAAAAAGGCTTTTTTGTGTTTTTTTCTTTCTTCTTTGTCCCTTTCTGTTGTCTCTCTTATTTTTCTTTTTTTTTCCATTTCTCACTTTTGTCTTCTTTTTTCTGTTCTTTGTTTTTTCTCTCTTTTGCTTCTTTTTCTCTTATGCTTATCTTCTGATGCTATCATTGCCTTATTCTATTCATGCTGAGGATTTTGTGTTTTTCCTTACCCGCATGTAATGTTATTGTAATGTCATCGATATGATACTCAGCTGAAACTTCGAAGAAGGAACACATATAACAGTTTTTTTATTCCTTCCCGGAATAGGGAAAACTGCGAGTACAGTACAATGCATTTAAACTATGTGAGAATTAACTCACAAAAATAAAGTACAAAAACTTTACAACTAACCTAATTACTGCATTGATACATACATGATATAAACACCCCTATGACTTACGCCGTTGCCTTGTTAATTCCTCGACACGGTAAAAAACAGAATAGATCTGTCATGATTACAGATGCGAAGCACCTGTGCCCGTTCCTTGGCTCCAACAGCCCTGGGCGCTGATTGGCTCCCTGCCTCTTTTTTTAAACCCCCACCTTCCTGTCATCATTTGTCGGATCGTCTGCTAACCTACGCTACACGCTGGGCAAGCTTATGTGACTCCTGACTCGATCCTGCCCTGTTTTCCGTCTGATTCCCGTTGCCGACCTCTTTAATGGACCCGTTTGTGTTCTTACAGTTTTAATGTCCTGAAAAACATTATTTATGATTTGTAAATTTTCTACGATAGACCCCCGGGATACAGTGGACATTTGCACTTAACATGGAACATGCAAGCATGAAATCGTTTTTTGGCCCCTCTTTATGGCATTATTCCCACTATACACCAAAAAAAAATCAAAACTTTGTGCAAGATACGTCTCCAAGACGCCATATAAAATACTGCTCTGCTATTGGTTTGCGACACGGCATCATGGAAATGCCTATGTACTATTGGCTGAATGACCTCCCACGATGCCTTTCAATCACTTTAAATGTTCTTTGCTTTGTAAAGACAAGCTGTTAATACAATGTTGTGTTTTTGTGTACTGTACTCTCCAAGGCTTGCAAGGATGCTAGCTACAGAGGCAAAAACCTAAAAACTATTGAAATGAAGCTTCCGGTTATCACGAAATATGAAGAAGCCGCAGGAATCATTAGCCTCACTCGGGGAAATCTTCTAAGGACATGGCATTATTTATCAATATTTGATTTCATTTTTCAGTTTTTCTTTTCAATCAACAAACACGCCATCACAAAATGAACAATTCACCAGAAAAGAAAAAAGGATAACCTCAACAGAGTGGAAGTTATGAAATCGGTTTAAATTTTAATCATGCATCCCCCCCTCCGTATGCACTCTTCATCCACCTGCTACTCCACTTGACCAGCTCAAGTTATGTCTTGTAAAAGGTAATAGTTTTTATATACATATATATTTATATATAATGCCATTCAATCATATTCATGTATATTCCACATACATAGTACTTACTATATACTATTTCATCCAAGGTAGCGGGGGTCAAGGAAGACATTAGCTCATTACGCTAGGTTACACGGCAATTTCACTTTGCGATTCCCACCTGGGAACGGATTCACCTCGTATCCCGGAATATACGGTGCTACAACTGAAAAACGTTCACACCTGAGTGAAAAGATCTTTTGTCCGGGCCAAAGTTTGTGACCCTCTCAAGATATTCTCTCACCATTTCCTGTTTGGAAAACAAAGGACAGCGCTAGCAATTACGCGACACCGGTGGAAAACCACAATAGAATGTGTTTGCTTTTCCTTCTGCTATTTGACTGACACTTTTTTGGAGCACGTCGGCCGGCCTGGTTTCCTGCTTCCCTGCTGGGTCCGACACCAGATGATAACATTACCTTAAAGAACATCCTTTCCTGTAAAAATAAAGGGCTAGTCAAGCCTTCAAAACATATCTTGATTCTAAAAGTGCATCGGGGAGAAGGTCCCAGTTGGACACAATGTATACCCCATAAGATAAAAATGATTAGAATTACACATCCTGAGCCATATGACTGATCTTGGCCGTGCTTTTGGGTCCATAGTGTACATTATGAAGAGATTGGGAGGAGACACGACCAATTTGAGCTATTACTTCTATAGAGATGAACATAATAACAATTAGAAATATGCATCGTGAGTCATGCGCTAGATCTTGGGCATTCGGTTCGGTGCCATGTACATATTTTGAAGAAGTCGAGAGGAGACACAACCAAGTCGTAGTATTACATCAATAGAAAAACGGAATATATTATCGTGAGAAACATAAACATGATTCGAATGATGAGATTTTGGTGCCTCGCATACATTACGAAGAGATTGAGAGGAGACACGACCAATTTTTGCAATTACTTCTATAGGGATGAACATAATAACAATAAGAATTATGCATCCTGAGTCATGCTCTTGATCTGGAGCATTCTGTTCGGTGCCATGTAGATATTTTGAAGAGGTTGAGAGGAGAAACAACTAATTTGTGGTATTACATCAATAGAAAAACAGAATATATTATCGTGAGGAACATCAACATGATTCGAATGACGAGATTTTGGTGCCTCGCACACATTATGAAGAGTTTGAGAGGAGAGACGACCAATTTGTGCAATTACTTCTACAGAGATGAACATAAAAACAGTTAGAATTATGCATCGTGAGTCATGCCCTTGATCTTGGGCATTCCAATCGGTGCCATGTACACATTATGAAAAGGTAAAGAGGAGACACAACCAAGTTGTGGTATTACATCAATAGAAAAACAGAATATATTATCGTGAGGAACATAAACATGATTAGAATTATGAGATTTTGGTGCCTCGCACACATTATGAAGAGTTTGAGAGGGGACACGACCAAGTTCTATATAAAATCAATATATATTATGGTGAGGAACATAACAATGAAAACATGTCCACAACCGTAGTCTTGTGATCATGATGGAGCTCTTCGCTGCTTCACACATATTATGAAAAGGTAAAGAGGAGACACAACCAAGTTGTGGTATTACATCAATAGAAAAACAGAATATATTATCGTGAGGAACATAAACATGATTAGAATTATGAGATTTTGGTGCCTCGCACACATTATGAAGAGTTTGAGAGAAGACACAACCAAGTTCCATACAAAATCAAGATATATTATGGTGAGGAACATAACAATGAAAACATTTCCAAGACCTTAGACTTGTGACTGATCATGGTGGACCTATTCACTGCTTCATACACAAATTCTGAAAAGGTAAAGAGGAGACACAACCAAGTTGTGCAACTACTTTTATTGAAAATCCAGATGTATTGTTGTGAGGAACGTAACAATGATTACAAGTACACATCCTGAGCCTTGAAAAAAATCACGGCCAAACTCTTTGGTGCTTCGTGCACATGATGAAGAGGCCAAGAGGAGAAACAACCAAGTTGTCCCATTACTTCTAGAGAAAATCAAAATACATTACAGAGAGGAACATAAAATGTTATTTGAATCACTGAGTTATGCGATTGATCTTGGTCAAATTTGTCAGTGCCTCATTCACATTATCAAGAGATCGAGAGGAGAAACTACAAAGGTGTCCTATTACTTTTATAGAAAATCAAAATATATTATAGAAAGGAACATAGAAATGATTAGAACTACAAGGCCTGAGTCATAAGACCTCCTACACAAAGAAGAGTTCAGGAGGGAAAAATGACCAGGTTGCACTACTACCATTAAAGATGAAAAAAGGCATCAATTTTTGGGGCCTCACACACATAATGAAGAGTTTAAGAGGGGACACGACCAAGTTGTGCTACTAAGTCTATGGAAAATCAAGATAAATCGTCGAGAGGATCATAACAATGATTATAAATACATATCCTGAACCTTGTGACTGACCATTGCAGAACTCTTCAGAGCCTCGTACATATGATGAAGAGGTCGAGAGGACACCCAACCAAGTTGTTCCCCACCAGATCATCACATAACCTTAAAGAAATCCTCTCCTGCAAAATAAAAGGCTAGTCAAGCCTTCAAAACATACTATTGATTTTAAAAGTGCATGAGCGAGAAGGTCATGTGTTTTCCTTTCCCATAATGCACCCCTGCCCTCCTTTTCCTGGAGATCTGAAGTGTCCGGAGAGATAAAGAGCAGATGAAGTCTTTCCGTCCACCGGGAGTCGAGTGAACTGATGAGACCTGACGTGATGAGCCCCCCAACCCCCCGGGCGAGGGAGTGAACTTTAACCCCGAGGAGTGACGGAGGCCACCGATCTGATGAGGACGACATGTGAGTCGAGGAGGGGGGACCTATTTCAAGGTTACGCGGAAGGAGGGGTACGAGACGTCTCAAAGACGATTTTGCAATGGAGTGTTTGAAAATACTGATACTAGATCTTAAATCACTGGAAAAACGAAAAGATGAATTGAAGAGATATATAAAAATCGAAAAGTCCTTTACTGGACAAGAGAGCCTTTGAGCCTTTTAATATGTCACATAAGTAAAGAAAAAAATTGAAAAGCCACTGTCAAGAACCAGAACAGGATCAGGACCCAAACGCGTGACATTTCATTTCATTTCATTTCATTTCATTCTCACACAAGCTTTTATATTACGGGAAATGGGGAGTCATGCACGTTAGGCAGCGGTCTAGCGTGGAAAGACGGGACGGGACAGACGGGATGGATAATGAATCAGGATATCGAAAATAAACAGGAGATACTAAACGGGAACGATAACTGGAGAAAATGATAAACAGGACAAAAAGAGAGAAAGAGACAAAGAGAAACAAATACAGAGAAAAAGAGAGACAGAGAGAGTGAAAGAAAAGAGAGAGAGAGTGAGAGAAAAAGGGAGGAAGAGAGGGAGAGTGAGAGAGTGAAAAAGAGAGCGAGAGAGAGAGAGAGTAAGAAATACAAGTACAGATGGGGTCGATACCGGACAGCACGGGACAGACAGGATAGATAATGAAACAGGATATCGAAAATAAACAGGAAAAACTAGACGGGAACGAAAATCATAAACAGGACAAGAATAGACGGAAACCAAACTGGAAACCGAAATTAAACAGGACAAAATAAACGAGAACAACACCGGGAATACCAACAGGAACAGGACCGAGTCGAAACCCACGTCATGTTGGTTTAAGATCAGGTAATGGTGTCATTGTAATCCTGTGCAGTCTTTTGAGACATTTTTGTGATTAAGGGCTATATAAATAAACTTGACTTGACTTGTCTTGCGGGGCAGAAGTTTGTTGACGGACCGACAAAGGATGACTTCATGTGCGGTCCCTTCAAGGTTTCTTCATTCTGCTTTCTAAAATATGATTTCGTGTCTACATGAATGGGACCTGACTCCACGGCCATGCCAGAACCTGGCCGACCATCAGATTGAACTTACATAACCTCACTGGCCTGTTTGTTTCAACGTCATTGGATAAAAATTCCTTTATCTACTCCGGGTTTTTGCATGAAAACCTGGCATTGTATACTTTGAAATCCCGACACTTTTCACATTAATGTGGTTACACAGCTGCTCCTGTGGTCCCATTCAAGCTGATGGGGCATCGTAAACTCTCCTGTTTACATTGCCGAGAGGCTCCGCAGGCCACTAGAAACTCAGCACGGAGCAGAGAACACGCAGGAGCTTCGCAATCGCAAGAACAACTACCGTATTTTCCATACATAAGGCGCACCGGATTATAAGGCGCTAGAATGGGAACGTCGACAAAACAGTCAGATGGTTCAGTCCAACGTATTACCCCCTTAACATTCCGAAAGCTTGCAGAGAAGCAAATACGTGTCTCAGACATGTACGGAAACGGTGTCTGTACGATGTCACCAAACAAACATTTCTTAGTTTCCATTTTATTTTTTGCTGGCAACTGTGTGGACAGCAAAGTCAGAATTTGATTGTGCAGGGAAACTTTTTTTTTACTGTGCATATGACGATAAACACTTTGAAATGAATTGAGTTTAAAAATAGACTCATCACAGAAACATCAAGATCGTTCTAAAACAAGATACCGGGAAAATATAAATCCGCATAGCTCACCTAAGTTCTCTTGCAGCCATCACCTTCAATAATGATACGTAACCATGGTCTTCTTACAAGTGAGTGTAGTAAATCCAGGAGAGTAAAATATTTACAAATACAGAGTAGTAAAACATGTTTTCTCTATGCCGTAGTGCAACCCAACGTGTGATTCACATTCATCTTTTTCGGCCAATCGCAGGCTTTGTTTCGCCCCTTTAGCCTATGCGAGCCTGTAAATGATAAAAAGGATCCGCCCCCTTTACCTCCGAATAACTTTAGCCAATAGTGAGTGATTCAAATGATGATTGACACATTGGTTAGGAAATGAAACGCCGGTAAATAAATCCCAGCATACACCTCGGCCGCTTGCCTTAGTTGCAAGACTTTGCGACTTAATATTGATCCATATATAAGGCGCACTGTATTATAAGGCGCATGGTCAGCTTTTGAAAAAAATAAAGGCTTTTAGGTGCGCCTTATAGTGCGGAAAATACGGTAAATACCAGACCAAGACCAGGGAGATGATGGTGGACTTCAGGAGAACTAGACCTCACCCGGAACCTCTAACTATCAAAGGAGTTTGTCCAGACCTACAAAAACCTGGGTGTGCAGCTGGACAATAAACTGGACTGGACTACCAACACAGAGGCTATGTGCAGGAAAGGAGAAACCCGACTGTACTTCCTCAGAAGGCTGGTGTCCTTCAACATCTGCAAAATGCTCCTGCAGATGTTCTTTGGGACTGTTGTGCCAAGTACTAAACAAGCTGCGGTCAATCATGGACAATTCATCACATCCACTACGCAGCATCATCTCCAAACGGAAGAGCAGCTTCAGCGATAGACTGCTGTCACAGTCATGTTCCACGGACAGACTGAGGAGATCATTTCTTCCTCATGCCGTGAGGCTCTTTAATTCCACCCGGGGGAGTAAAAGCCCACATTAAACCCCAGCCCCACATTTGCATATTACCCTATTTTTATGACAGTGTTTATTTTCCGTATCAATATTTAAATACTCTATATCAACACATTATATTGGGTATTTCTGTATTCTATATCTTTTATTTTATTATTTTATTTTTCAACACGATGATACTGCTAGAAGTGTGAATTTCCCTACGGGATGAATAAAGTATGTATCTATCTATTGAAAGTGTCATGATTGCCAAAATGAAGACACCTTTGGCAATCGTTTGGCGCGCAGGAGCGCGCTCTCTGATTGGCTGGCACTCTCCTCTTAAGCTGTCAGCGGCCAGAGGAGGGTGTCAGACCGTACTTGTGTCTCCCTGTGTGTTTTGCCAGATTCCAGTACCAAAGACCTTTCCTGTTTTGATTCCTGCCTGCCTTCGGTGTCGACCTGTTTCTGCCCCACGTTTACGACCTGCTCTCCTGCCCTGGCCATCGACCTGCCCGCTAAGACATATCGATTCTGCCTACCTGTCACGAAACTGCCATTCCGTCCATTGCTGCTAGCGATCGACAATCCTCGGCTTCCTAAGCAAGCTGTCAGCTCAATCCAATAAAGATTCCTTTAAAACGAACGCAATTGGGTCCGAGATTCCATTCTGGTTCCTGACAGAAAGATTTTATACAATTGAATACAAGTTACATTTATCGAGTGCAATGAAAATTTTCACAGAGTAGGCTTAAGTTCAATGACAGGTCACGCTGATCCGAATGCGGAATGTTTTGTCTAGTTCTGTTGATAACAGGACTCTGACGCGGGACGGCGGGCGATGTTTTGAGAGCAAGGCCCTGATGACGTAGAAACGCTCGGTGTTGTTTTTGAGTTTTTCAGACATCGGGACGCTCTTCTCCGGGATGGAGGAGCCCACGTGGGGGCTTCCCTGGCACGCCCAGGGAAGGAGCCGGCACACCAGCTTGCGGAAAAACGTGGGCCGAGAGAAGAAAGCGAGAGATCGAGAGAGGAGGTTTGACAGAGACTCGAGCGACACTAATTCGGCTATATTCGATGGAGTTCACTTAGTTGAATTGTTTAAGAAATTAAATCTGCCCCCGTGTGAAAATGCCGGTCTCGTATCCATATTTCCATCAAAAAAAGAGCGCGCATTGTTAGGTGAATGTAGGTTGTGTTTGGGTAATGGAGTCAGATAACTAATTTGAACAATTTGGTAAACGATACATTAAAATAATTATTTCCTAACACTATCTATATCGTAACTTATGATCGACGACAGTTCCTCGGATCTTTGAAACCGATCGCGTCGTTTTAAAAAGTATCGACGGCTTTCGTGGTGACACCGGCGTTGCTGGCAGCAGGGTTGGGTAGGGTTACCGTATTTTCCGCACTATAAGGCGCACCTAAAAGCCTTTATTTTTTTCAAAAGCTGACCATGCGCCTTATAATACAGTGCGCCTTATTTATGGATCAATATTAAGTCGCAAAGTCTTCCAACTAACTTGCAGCCGCCGACTAGATTTTCCCCCGAACGCCAAGTAGTACGCGGTGTATGCTGGGATTTATTTACCGGCGTTTCATTGGCTAACCAATGTGTCAATCATCATTTGAATCGATCACTATTGGCCAAAGTTATTCGGAGGTCAAGGGGAGGATCCTTTTTATCATTTACGGGCTGGCATTGGCTTGAACAGCAAAACAAAGCCTGCAATTGGCCAAAAAAGACGTGTCAATCATCAGTTGAATCGATCACTATTGGCTAAAGTTATTTGGAGGTCAAGGGGGCGGATCCTTTTTATCATTTACAGGCTCGCATAGGCTTAAAAGGCAAAACAAAGCCTGCAATTGGCCGAAAAAGATGAATGCGTATAGCACGTGGCTGACGGCATACAGAAAGCATTTTTTTACTATTTTGTATTTGTAAATATTTTATTCTCCTGGATTTACTAAACTCACGGATATGAGAGGACCATGGTTGCACATTATTATTGAACACAACGACTTCGGTGAGCTACTCCGGCTATATATTTTCCCTGTATCTTGTTTCAGACTGAACTCGATGTTTCTGTGATAAGCGGTGCAGATAATGGAGTGTCTATTTTTAAATTAAACTCAATTCCAAGTGTTTATTGTCATATGCACAGTAAAGTTGCGAGCGAAAAAGGAAATAGAAACTAAGGAATGGTTGGCATTTCTTGAATCCCAAGACTTGAACCTTCCGAATGATATTTGGAACGATGCATTTGAGTGACATCGTACGGACACCACATCCGCACGTGTCTCGACACGTATTTGCTTTTTTGCAAGCTTTGAGAATGTTAAGGGGGTAATAAGTTGGACTGAACTATCTGACTGTTTTGTCGACGTTCCCATTGTAGCACCTTATAATCCGGTGCGTCTTATGTATGTCAAAAATAGGACCAAAAACCATTTTTTCGGGGTGCGCCCTATAACCCGGTGCGCCTTATAGTGCGGAAAATACGGTACTTTAACTTGATTACTTTCAATCACTTTTGGATGACTCCAATACCAAATTCGCTAATAAAAGACAAAAGAAACTAAATATGAATAAAATGATGACTCACAACACGTGGTAAGCTTTCTCTCCTGGCTTTGATCTCTTTGATCTCCGGCAAAACGAACATCAAATGCTACAGAAACAAAATGAGTCATTTTATTCCTATTTAGTTTCTTTTGTCTTTTATTAGCATATTTGGTATTGGAGTAATCCAAAAGTCATTGAAAGTAATCCAGTTAAAGTAACCCTACCCAACCCTGGCTGGCAGCATCGATACGCCGGAGCGAAGGGGAGGAAAAGAGCAGTTCTTGACCAATGACAGGAACAGAGGGGGGAGGAAAGAGTAAATCAGGGAGCCGTCACTCCAGATCATTATCCTCTCTCCCGAGTCGTAAAGCGACAGCGAGTCCGGCTAGTGTGACAAAGAAAGAGAAACAAGTGACACGGAATATATTGCTCAAGCCGTTCGCCGAGAAGAAACTCCATGAACATCGGTCACTGTAACCTAAGACGGCTACCAGGGCCAACGACTCCCTACGCAAGGTTTTCCTTTCTTCTTTTAGGTTTTTAGGAATCACTCAATGTTCCACGGACAGACTGCGGAGATCATTTCTTCCTCATGCCATGAGGCTCTTTAATTCCACCCGGGGGGAGTAAAAGCCCACATTAAACCCCACGTTTACCCTATTTCTATTACAGTGTGTATTTTCCGTGGCACTATTTAAATAGTCTATATCAGGGGTGTCAAACTCATTTTAACTCGGGGGCCCGACTAGTAGATTAAGGGGAAAGAAAAGGAGATAAAGAAATAAGAGAAAGGGGGAGTGAAAAGGAGAGAGGGAGGGACAAAGGAAGAAAAAGAGAGAGAGGGAGAGAGCGTGAGAAACAAAAGATAAAAAGTCGTGAGAGAGGGGGAAAAGAAAGGGAGAGGAAGAAAGAAATCCAAAGAGAAATAGAAAGACAGAAGGAGAGAAAAGAAGAAAGAGAGAAAGAGAAAAGAGAGAAAAGGAAAAAAGGAAGTGAGAGCAAAATAGGTTAAAAGACACAGAGAGGGACAGAGACAAAGAGCAACAAATGAAGAGAAAAAGAGAGACACAGAGAGTGAAAGAGACAGAGACAGAGTGGGAGAAAAGGGGTGGAAAGGAAAGAGAGTGAGAGTGAGAGTGAGAGTGAGAGTGAGAGAGAGAGAGAGAGAGAGAGAAAAAAAGAAATACAAGTACAGTGTCTTTGTTCGAGGCACCTTTCTTTGGCAACATCAAGTTGACCTATTTCAACCTGCAGCTTGTTTTTCTCTTGCTCTTCTCTGAGTGTTGTCTCAAGGGCCAGATTCAATCCTTTAGCGTGCCTGATCTGGCCCGCGGGCCGCCTGTTTGACAAATATACTCTATTTATCTCTCTATCCCTCTATCTCTCTATCTATCTATCTCCTCAAGTCACATAACAGTCATGGTTCAGGTGCAAAATAGTAAGGGGTGTCCAAACTAGAGTCCAGGGGCTATTTGAGGCCCACTTGTTGTTTTTCATCTCCCTGCGGCATATAAAAAAATGTCCTAAAAAATATATTTTAGGAGTCTATGATACATTTTTCTGCAGAGTGTCTATGCAGAAAGTTTCCATTTGGTACAGGAGCTGCACTGAGGCTGCAGAGGACAGTGAAAGCAGCACAGCGCATCGTTGCCTGCCTTTTTTGACCATGACTCCCACCTGTCCCGTTTTTGCTCCCGTTTGTCTCCGGCTTCCACCTGTTTTGATACTGACCACGTCTGCTTTCCCGTACCGACTTGCGACCTCTTTTTGTCCCCGACGACGTCTACTCTCCCTTTCTGGCTTACGATTCGCTTCTGACCACACCCTGCTCTCCCAGTTCCGGCTACCGACCCGTTTTTTCCATTCGCTACGGAAGATCCACTTCCACGTTCAGAGTACCATCCGAGTACAAGAGCGACTTGCTTCCCTCGTCCAACAAACACCGGATCGTGGGCGCAGCCCTTTCTCTTTACTCCAATGAAACTTGTGAGAAACGTAACGCAATTGGGTCCTGTTTCTGGTCTGGTCCTGATATTATCGAAAGTATATCATCTAAAAAAAAAAAAAAAAAAGATCTGAGGAGTCATTTGGGAGCCGGAAGTGAGCCGAGCCAATAGAGACAGTTTTCTAAATAGAGCTGTCCTCTTGGGTGCGGCCAGTAATGACACCTTACATGACAACGCCGTAATGACAAGCCAGCAGAGCAGGCGTGTCGGCGTCATTTCTATGGACTTTTTTTTTTTTTTTTTTCATTTATTGCATGCTCTACAGCAGGGGTAGGAAACCTATGGCTCAGGAGCCATATATGGCTCTTTTCATGAGTACATATGGCTCCGAAATAAAATGTAACTATTGCACATCTCTCTGTGGCGTTCCAAAGTCAAGTGATTTTATCCCGATTTTGGTCCATATAAAGCCGAAGTAACTTAATGCAGAAGTTCGATAAGAAACCATTTAAAGTGATAAATAAAAACGCGGGCAAATGACTTTGATTGGGTGAGCAGTACAGGTGGGCGGATCCCTGCACACAGCGCAAGGCAATTCCTTCATTTCTCTCGCTCAGTGCAGTATACCCCGAAAGTGAATATGACGAGATGCTTATCGTTTGCAGTAATTTGTGACATTTTTACAAAAGAACTTTGCATGCACATTGTTTTGAAACCGTTATTAAATACAAATATAATGGAAAGGATTGCCTCAACACTTTCAACTTAAGGTGAAAGACAAATTGTGGCATATTTACATTGATTTGGGACATAGGATTTGGCATTATTATCATTTCATAGTGAAATAAAATGTGCTGAAGAATTAGCTTTTGTCTAGAGAGCGTGTTTGGCAGTCTTTTTTAATTTTGTCTGAAAATATATGATGTGGCTCTCTCAATTTATGGCTCTTTTCCTGACCCCTGCTCTACAGAGTCCGATTGGCAGTGGCAACAATTTCAAGCATTTTCAAGAACTTGACCCCAAATTCAAGCTTTTTCCTGACCTTGAAAACACAACATTAGAATTTAAGTACCGTATTTTCCGCACTATAAGGCGCACCGGGTTATAGGGCGCACCCCGAAAAAATAGTTTTTGGTCCTATTTTTGACATACATAAGACGCACCGGATTATAAGGCTCTACAATGGGAACATCAACAAAACAGTCACATAGTTCAGTCCAACGTCTTACCCCCTTAACATTCCCAAAGCTTGCAAAGATGCAAATACGTGTCGAGAACACGTGCGGATGCGGTGTCCGTACGATGTCACTCAAATGCATCGTTCCATCATTCGGAAGATTGAAGTCTTGGGATTCAAGAAATGCCAACCATTCCTTAGTTTCTATTTTCTTTTTCGCTCGCAACTTTACTGTGCATATGACAATAAAAACTTGGAATTGAGTTTAATTTAAAAATAGACACTCCATTCCATCCATTATCTGCACCGCTTATCACAGAAACATCGAGTTCAATCTGAAACAAGATATATAGCCGGAGTAGCTCACCGAAGTCGTTGTGTTCATACTAATGTGCAGCCGTGGTCCTCTTATATCCGTGAGTGTAGTAAATCCAGGAGAATAAAATATTTACAAATACAGTATAGTAAAAAATGCTTTCTGTATGCCGTTAGCCACGTGCTATACACATTCATCTTTTTCGGCCAATTGCAGGCTTTGTTTTGCCGTTTCAACCACTGCCAGCCTGTAAATGATAAAAAGGATACGCCCCTTGACCTCCGAATAACTTTAGCCAATAGTGATCCATTCAAATGATGATTGACACATTGGTTAGCCAATGAAACGCCGGTAAATAAATCCCAGCATACACTGCGGACTACTTGGCGTTCGGGGGAAAATTTAGTTGGCGGCAGCAAGTTAGTTGCAAGACTTTGTGAATTAATATTGATCCATAAATAAGGCGCACTGTATTATAAGGCGCATGGTCAGCTTTTGAAAAAAATAAAGGCTTTAAGGTGCGCCTTATATTGCGGAAATACGGTATTTTCAAAGATTCTAAGCACCCATACGAACCCCGTATACTATCCACTTGAATTTCAACCAGAAGCTAGCTAAATAGCCATCAGATGACTTAACAAAGCGTAAGAAATGCTAGCTCCTGATTGTAATTTCCGAGCTCGATGGAGCAAAGCCGTGACCAATTTGCCGTGAAGTGGAAACCGAGCGAACGCCGTCGCAAAAGGAAGGACTATAAAGTATCTTTCACGTGGAAATGAAATCCCTGACAGAAAGACGCTACCTTTTATCACACGTGGAATGACACACTTGGGATTTGTAAAGTGGCTTTGTGTGGGAATTTCTATCGGAACGCCGTTTGTTTTTTTTCCTCAGGAAGGAACTTTCTCCCCAAACGGCTCTTTATCAGTCGTGAGAAAGTGTCTTGTTTTTTGAGGGGGGGTTTTATGTCAGGGTCTGTTTTGGGGTCTGTAGACTGTTTGCAAAAGCACTGACGAAACGCATTAGGAGGATGTTATTCCTGCTGGTTTTGGCCCGGCCGTAAATCGGGAGGTGATGGATTTAGTTGAATACGTTTGTGTTTTTCTTGGAGGAATATCAACATTAGGGTCACCTTCATGGAGATTGGGATTACGGATTTAACTGCATCATGCAGCAAGATGTCAGGCAAACATGGCGGCGACTAGTTATGTATTCTGCTATGTGAAAGACATTTCTTGATCTATGGATAGTTATAAAAATATTTATAACAATTACATTGGTATCAGGGTGTCCCCTGCCCACTGCCTGGAGATGGCTGGGATGGGCTCCAGCCCCCCCGGGACCCTAATGAGGATAATCGGTACGGCTAATGAGATGAGATGAGATGAGACATTGGTATGATGGCAGCACGGCGGCGCAGTGGTTAGCCCATGTGCGGCACAGTTCATGTCTTGGGAACCTCCTGCGTGGGTTCAAATCCAGCTACCGGCCTTACTGTGCGGAGTTTGTATGTTCTCCCCGTGCTTGCGTGGGTTTCCTCCGGGCACTCCGGTTTCCTCCTACATTCCAAAAACATGAATTGGCCGGTCCAAATTGTCCCTAGGTGTGAATGAGCGAGGGAGTTGTCTGTCCCCGTGTGCCCTGCGATTGACTGGCAACCAGTTCAGGGTGTCCCCTGCCCACTGCCCGAGGATTTCTGAGATGGGCTCCAGCACCCCCGCGACCCTACTGAGGATAAGCGGTGCAGCTAATGAGATGAGACATTGGTATGTATTTTTGCCAATTATTCAAATCAATGTTTTTTATGTAACTGTATGTTTTTGTTCTACTGGGAGGGACAAAATATTACACACTGTCCCTTTAAGTTATTTGACAAACATTTGGATTTTTTTAATCTATTCAAATAATAGAATGTTCTGTTTTGTGCACTATTTTCCTATCAGTCCTAAACTTCAATATTTGAACAAAGAGGAGTAAATGCCCCTGCCCACTGCCCGATGATTGCTGGGATGGGCTCCAGCACCCCCGCGACCCTACTGAGGACAAGCGGTGCAGCTAATGAGATGGGAGTAAATGCAATAGTCTGTGGTCTGTTCAGCCCTTTGAGACTGTCCCTTATCAAAGGTTTTCGATGGATGCGTTTATACGGAGGTTGTAGTCGGATTGAGATGTTTAGTCGGACTCATCTGAATAATCCGTTTTAGGGCTACACCAACTAATCGATAACAACGTTTGATTAAAACCGTCAGCAACTCGCTGGATCATCGATTGTTGTATCAAATGATTTGAGAGCCACCAAGTAGTCAAGTCAAGTCAAGTCAGGTTTATTTGTATAGCCCTTAATCACAAGAAGTCTCAAAGGGCTGCACAGACCACATAATATTATTACAACATTCCCTGATCCAAAACCTACATGAGGGCAAGGAAAAACTCAAAAACCTCAACATGAGGAAAATAAAGAAACCTTGAGAAGAGACAGTCTCAAAGGGCTCCACAGACCACAGACTATTGCAAACCACAGACTATTATGACACCATCCCCTGATCTAAAACCTACATGAGGGCAAGGAAAAACTCAAAAACCTCAACATGAGGAAAATGAAGAAACCTTGAGAAGGGACTGCACATGAGGTAATCCCCCTTCCAGGATGACCAGTCTGCAATAGATGTTGCAATTACAATGAATACAATAATAATAATAATAATATAATACAGTGGAACCTCAGTTTTCGAACGCCTCTCAGTTCGAACAAATCGGTCTTCGACCATAAATTTCGAGAAATGCAAGCAGGACAGGTGAAAAAAGAAAAGTTGTTCGTACAACTATTGCCTTTGAGAAAGACATAATAGCTAAATATGAAAGAGGTGTGCGAGTTTCCGATCTTGCTAGGGAATACAGCATGCGCCTTCTGCTGACCACCACAAAGGTATGAAATCCTATTCATAATTCTTCTCTTTATCTTTTTTTTTTTTAACACGTTCGTGTTAGCGTAATCTTTCGTATGGAAGATTACGATAACGCGAACGTACGGTTAGCCTGGGTTAGCTTCATGTTTACGTTGAACATTCAGGTAAACATTCAGGGTGTTGGAACTGAGCCCAAAATTCAGGGTGTTGGACCGGAGCCCCCTTTCCAATGAAGCGCTAGCCACTTGTGGTGCTAAATGACTTGTAAACGACCTGATTTTTTTATTTTTACACGTTCATGTTGGCGTCATCTTTCGTACGGAAGATTACGATAACGCGAACGTACGGTTAGCCTGGGTTAGCTTCATGTTTACGTTGAACATTCATGGTAAACATTCAGGGTGTTGGAACGGATTAAAACGATTTACATGATTTTTAATGGGAAAAATGATTTCGGTGATTGAAGAAATCGGTTCTCGAACAGGGTTCTGAAACGGATTATGGTCGGGAACCGAGGTTCCACTGTACAATGAAATTAATTGGACTACAAATGCCAAGTCTTTGCAGCACCATTCAAGAAAAATTTAAACACAGAAGAAGAATTGGATCTTCTCATATCCGTTTACGTGACTCCTCTAAAACTGTTTTTGTATTTTAGAGAACATGTGTCCTCCGCTCTATTAGACTTATGTTTATAGCCGGGTGTGTTTGCTAACCTTAGCAAATAAACGCCTCTCCTTCAGGCCTCCGTCTTCTTCTCTGTAAATATAAACCAGTTGAGGCCAGTGGAACATAAACGTGAAGTTTAGAAACGTAAAACCTGGTTCTTATCGACAGGTGCAGACGAGAGGAAACGTAAACGGGGACAACTGCGCTTCGGTATTAATGAGAAGACACAATAAAAGCACTCGCAAATAGGAACTGTTAATGTCAGGCACTTGTGAGTTCCGTTCCCGTTTTAAAACACAGGAATCGATTTTCACAGCTGACCTACCGAGAGATCACAGCGAGTTTATTCTCTAAAACTGCATACAGTGGTATGAAAAAGTATGAGAGGCCGAAATCACCCAAATTTTTAGAGCTTTCCATATTTTCCATATCTAAAGAATGACGAAAGGGGGAGGAACAACTAAATGTCCAAAATCACATGGATGGAAATACAGTGTCTGCTCTATCAACACTCACCTAAACATTTATTTTCCTGATGTAATAAGGATTGCATGCAACAAGAAGAGAAGGGGGAAGAACAAGTAACTGGGGGAGGAACAAGTAACTGAACCATCCCAAATCACATGGATAAAAACACAGTGTCTGCTGAAATGAAAAGCACTAAAACATTTAGAGGTCCCTATAATTTAATGAAGATGGCATGCAAACATTGACAAAAGGGGGAAGAAAAAGTATTTGAACTTTCTACCAAATGAGACTCAAAGAGCAATGGAAATAAATCTTTATCAAATAGTTAAATTAAAAGAGGATAAGTACAAATTAAAGGGGAGCTCAAATTCAATAAAAATAGAAATAAGTGAAAATGAAAAGTAGCTTGAGTTAAAAGAGGCTGAAGCCCAATTGAAAAGGTAATTAAAAGTAGCCCAGGTTGAGATAGATAGATAGATATCTGGATAGATAGATGTCTAGATAGATAGATGTCTAGATGTCTAGATAGATAGATGTCTAGATGTCTAGATAGATGTCTAGATAGATGTCTAGATAGATAGATAGATAGATAGATAGATAGATAGACAGACAGACAGACAGACGTCTAGATAGACGGACTGACGGACGGACGAACAGACGTCTAGACAGACAGACAGACGTCTAGATAGATAGATAGACAGAGAGACAGACAGACGTCTAGTCAGACGGACGGACGGACGGACGGACGGATGGACAGACAGAGAGACAGACAGGCAGACAGGCAGACGTCTAGATAGATAGAAGTCTAGATAGATAGATAGACAGAGACGGACAGACGTCTAGATAGACGGACAGACGTCTAGATAGACGGACAGACGTCTAGATAGACGAACGGACGAACGGACAGACACAGACAGACAGACAGACACTTTATTCATTCCCGTATGGAAATTCACAGTTGAACAAAGCTATAGAACATTTAAAAATGGCTACTAATGAGTTCTAAAAACATATAGCTAAAATATTGAAAGTTGATCTCAAAAAAGCACAAGCAGAATTTAAACGAGCTAAAATTTAACAAAAATGAGCTACTGTAAGATTAAAAAGTAGCGCAAGTAGAGTTGAAAGAACATAAAGAACCAATATTGGAGCAAAAACCGATAAAGTGAAATTCAAAATAGATAAACAATTCACTGAATTAAAAGAATTGACCCAAAACAAAAAGCTAAACCACATTTTTGAATCAGCTATTTGAGAGCTGAAAGAAAAATTAAATAAAAACAATTTGTCAGGAGCAGAACAGAAACAGGACCCAATTGCGTTACGCTTCTCAGAAGTTTTATTAAAGGAAAGAGGAAGAGCTGCTAGGCGCGGGAAGCAAGACACTCTCGTTCTCGGATTGTGATCCCAACACGGAAGTGGATCTTTCGTAGCAAGCGATGGCGGTGTCAAGGACTGAAAAACAGGTCGATAGCCGGGACAGGAGAGCAAAAAAGTGTTTGGGGTCAGAAACAGGTCGTAAGAAGGGACAGGAGAGTAGACGTGGTCGGGATCAAACACGGGTCGTGAGCCGGGACGGGAGAGCAGACGTGGTCAGGATCTAAACGGGTCACAGCCGGAGACAGACGGGAGCAAAAACGGGACAGGTGGGAGTTAGGGTCAAAAAAGGCTTGCATAGCATTCACTGCGGTTCGCAGACGGACTGACAACAGGGGATTGAAAGGACTGAGTTCAAATAGTGACAAGGAGCCAATCAGGACCCACCAAATGAGCGGGCACAGCTGAGTCGCATCAGGAATCACAAAAAGATAAAGATCACCCAATGATATATGATCTCAAATTGAACAAAAATAAACCAAACATTAAATGTAGCTCAATTCATGAGTGTGTTTTAGCTCCTGGTTGAAGGTAATGCCGCCAAAGGGGGCCACAAAATATGACATGTTCGGTTACTTATTCCTCCCCCTCCTGTCATTGTTTGCATGCTACACTCATTAAAAGACCGAAACCTATAAATGTTGGGGGTGACAGTGGCTCAGGAGGTAGAGCGCTCGTCTTGGGATCAAGAGATCTCAGTTCGAATCCCGGCTCCGTGTTACATGTCGAAGTGTCCTTGGGTAAGACACTGAACCCCTAATACCCCCAATAAGCAGGTTAGCGCCTTACATGGCTGCACGGCCGCTATTGGAAAATGTGAAGCACACTGTAAAGCGCTTTGGGAAGTCTTGACTTGAAAAAGCGCTATATAAAATGCAAATCATTTCATTTTATTGTTGAGCTTTTAGCAAAAGCAGACACAGTTTGTTTCATCTTTGGTATTTTGACACAGATGGGTTCCCATTTGATGAGGCAGAGTCCAAAAGGTTCACATACTTTTTCATACCACTGTCCGAAATAGACACATCTTGAAAAAATACAGATTTTGCTGTCAACGGACATAAATTTAGAGCTGAGTGAAGTTAAGCCTCCGCATTCTCCCCTTTGACACCGTGACTCAAACAATTTCTGCGTTGCATCCACAAAGGTTGACCAAAGGTCGTCGCCGGGGATGTCATCATCCTCACTTGACATTTATGGAGATGCCATCTGCTGCGGCAAAAAATCTACTCGAGTACATTTTGGAGATACAAAAAATGTATTCCTCTAAAATGCAGCATTGGAGTTATTACCACGAAAGCAGTGATATAGGTTGGGCGATTTGAAACTTGCTATCCACTTCAAAATACCAAGACACATAAGAGTAAGAAGATGGAGGACAAGAACCTAATGATAGAGAAACGGACGGAAATGATGAAGGAAAGGGAAAAGAAGAAAAATGTGGTGAAGAAAAAGAAGGAAGAAGAAGACATAACAATAAAAATACAGAGGATAGGATAATTAGGACGAAGCAGAAGAAGAAGAAGCCAGAAAAGAGAGGACGTATAAAGAGCAGACAGAGGGGAATACGATAAGAGAGTAGGAACAATAAAAAGAAGAAGAAAAGAAGCGTGGAAAAGAAGAGTATTGGGAAGAAGTAGTAGAAGAAGAAAATGAGAATATATAGAAAAAGAAGAAGATAAAGAACAACACAATGGAGAATGCGATAATAAAAAGAAGAAGCGGGGGGAAAATAAGATGGAAAAGAAGAAGAGGAAGGAAGTGTCACGACCAGAACGGAAGTAGGACCCAAATGCGTAACGTTAATCACAAGTTTATTGAGGTGTACAGGAAAGGCAGCTGGACGCGGGAAGCAAGCCACTCCCGGGATCGGAACGTGTTCCGAATGCGGAAGTGGATCTTCCGGAGCGGAAGATTGTGGTGTAGTAGACGAAAAAACAGGTCACTAGCCAGAACGGGAGAGCAGAACGTAGTCGGGGTCAAAAAATGAGTCGTTAGCAAGGACGGGAGATCAAAACATGCTCCGAGTCAAAAACGGGTGGAAGCCGGAGACAAACGGGGAAATCAGGAAAGCACGGATGAAAAACGGGTGAAAAAATGGCACCGATGGGAGTCAAAGTAAAAAATGCTTGCCTTGTGAAAACAGAGGTTCGCTGACGGACTGACAACAGGCGAGTGAAAGGACGGAGCTTAAGTAGGACGAGGAACCAATCAGGAAGCCAGCAGCGGCTGGCGCCAAAGGAGCGGGCAGAGGTAAACTTAATCAGCCATCGTGACAGGAAGAGAAGATGAATACAAAGAAGGACAACACAAATAAGGAAAAAAAGGAAAACAACAAAACGTGGAAGAAGGAAAAGAATAAAAATATGAAGACAAAGACGGAAAAAAGAAAAAAGAAGAGGGAAAAAGTAATTTAAGGAGACAAAGGATGAGTAGGATAACAATAAGGAGAAAAAAAAAGAAAAAGGGAAAGAGTCATGAAAAGAGGAATAAAGAAAATAAGACAAATAATGAAAACAAGGAGAAAAAGAACAATAAGCAAAAAAGGGAGACAAGAATGCAAAGAAGAAGAGGAGGAAAAGAAGGGAGACAAAAAGGACAATAAGAATAACAAGGATAAATGAGAAGAACAACTCGACAAAAAAAAGGCCGCTAAAGAAGGACAATACAAGAAAAACGAGAAAAACAATAAGATAAGGAAGGTGCTGCTAAAGTACAATAATAACAATAACAGGAGGAGAAAAACGTAAGAACGAGAGGACAAAGAAGGGGGGCTGCCAAAGAAGAGCAATGAGAAAATGGAGAAGAAGAAAAATGAGTAACGAGATAAAGAAGGGGGAGACAAAGTATGACAATATGGAGAAAAAATAAGCAAAAGACAGAAGAATAAGGAGAAAAGAAGAAATAGAAGAAAGAAGAAATTCAATGATACCTTGGATTGATTGCTTTTGCTGTGATACCAGCAGGGTTGAGTAGGGTTACTTTAACTAGATTACTTTCGATTACTTTTGGATTACTCCAATACCAAATAGGCTAATAAAAGACAAAAGAAACTAAATATGAATAAAATGACTACATTTTGTGCAGGCTTGGGGAGTAACGGAATACATGGAACGGCAAAAATGATGTTGGCAAGCTGTTTCATTTTGTTTCTGTGGCATTTTATGTTAGTTTTGCCGGAGATCAAAGAGATCAAAGCCAGGAGAGAAAGCTTACCACGTGCTGTGAGTCATCATTTTATTCATATTTACCGTAAATTCCGGACTATAGAGCGCACCTGATTATAAGCCGCACCCACCACATTTTCAGGGGAAAACCGATTTCGTACATACACAAGCCGCACCTGTATATAAGCCGCATGCGCCCACGTTAAAAAATTGTAACACGAACACTAAATTTATCCAGACCCGATTTCAAGTCGCGCGGTTGAAATTAAATGTCTTTCATTGAAGTACACTGTTAAAAATCACAGCCGACAAAATAAACGGAAAATGATACTGGTATTTAAGGTTTGATGCAGACCTGCAGAGTCCGGGTACCAGTTGAAACTAATCCAAGGAAAAAAGTCTATATATCCAAAGGTAAGGGTGGGAAAAATATATATCCACTATTGTCCGCCGCGACAACAGGTCTAACTCACCTTTACCCCACTTCCCGTCAGCCCGCGTTTGCTCTGCCCCTCTTATTTAATTCGCAAAACATATCAGAATAAGTGTCTCAAATAAATACATTACAAAAATATACAGGTGCAAATACATATTATACATGGGTTACACATATTTACAAAGAAAGACGGTACACCGAGAGATTTTTCACAGCTTTAATAATAATATTATAACTTTCATCCCAAACCGTGCCTGTGAAGGGTAGCAAAACGCTACTAGCAACACGCTCGCAACACAGTAAACGACTCTGTTAAAAAAACATACGGTAAAACCGTCCTCATCTTCTTCCTGATAACTGACGTCACCAGAGTCGTCTTCCCCAGTATGGGAAAGAGACCATGTCATGTAGACGTCGTCCCACGCTCCCTTTTTCAAAAACACGCTCGCAAAGTAAAGTTTACGTGCAGTAGCTCTGTTTCCTTCTTTATCGGACTGCTCGTTTGCTTTTAGCTTGAAAGCCAAGTCATGTCCCTTTCTTTTGGCAATTTGCATGATGAGGATATGTCTACGCTTATTTAGTTTGTGCACAAGCTAAAGAGTTGCAGTCTTCCTCGCCGCATATATTCCACCGGTCTAAATCTTACCTTTTGTACTCGAGCGCCGCCGGCGGCCGTTAGATAAATGACATAAATTGGCCGCATCACTGAATAAGCCGCAGGGTTGAACGTTTGGGGAAAAAAGTAGCGGCTTATAGTCCGGAATTTACGATAGTTTCTTTTGTCTTTTATTAGCATATTTGGTATTGGAGTAATTCAAAAGTACCGTATTTTCCGCACGATAGGGCTCATCGGGTTATAGGGCGCACCCCCAAAAAATGGTTTTTGGTCCTATATCTTCCATAGATAAGGCGCACCGGATTATAAGGTGCTACAATGGGAACGTCGACAAAACAGTCAGATGGTTCAGTCCAACTGATTACCCCCTTAACATTCCCAAAGCTTGCAAAGAAGCAAATACGTGTCGTAGACACGTGCCGATGCAGTGTCCGTACGATGTCATCAAATGCATCGTTCCAAATATCATTCGGAAGGTTAAAGTATTGGGATTTAAGAAATGCCAACCATTCCTTAGTTTCTATTTTCTTTTTCGCTCGCAACTTTACTGTGCATATGACAATAAACACTTGGAATTGAGTTTAATTTAAAAAAAGACCCATCACAGAAACATCGATATCACTCTGAAACAAGATACTGGGAAAATATATAGCCGGAGTAGCTCACCGAAGTCGTTGTGTTTAATAATAATGTGCAACCATGGTCCTCTTATATCAGTGAGTGTAGTAAATCCAGGAGAATAAAATATTTACAAATACAGAATAGTAAAACATGCTTTCTCTATGCCGTAGACAACCAACCAAACTTGCTATTCACATTCATCTTTTTCGGCCAATTGCAGGCTTTGTTTTGTCCCTTTAGCCTATGCAAGCTCGTAAATGATAAAAAGGATCCGCCCCTTGACCTCCGAATAACTTTAGCCAATAGTGAGCGATTCAACTGATGATTGACATATCTTTTTCGGCCAATTGCAGGGTTTGTTTCGCCCCTTTAGCCTATCCGAGCCTGTAAATGATGAAAAGGATCCGCCCCCTTTACCTCCGAATAACTTTAGCCAATAGTGACCGATTCAAATGATGATTGACACATTGGTTAGCCAATGAAACGCCGGTATATAAATCCCATCATACACCGCGGACTACTTCGGGTTCGGGGGAAAATCTAGTCGGCGGCTGCTTTCATTAGTTGCAAGACTTTGCGACTTAATATTGATCCATATATAAGGCGCACTGTATAATAAGGCGCATGGTCAGCTTTTGAAAAAAATACGACTTTTAGGTGCGCCTTATAGTGCGGAAGATACGGTAATTGAAAGTAATCAAGTTAAAGTAGCCCTACCCAACCCTGGATACCAGGATGTTTACAGTCCGATTTGAAACGGTCACACTTAAAAGAATTCTGCTACCGACAACAAAGTACACAATCCCTGTAAAGCGCCCACAATGTTTGTATCACGCGTCCAATCCCGGTGGAGAACACGGCCGAATCTCGGCAAAACAAATAGCTCGACGACGGCATCCGTAATCCCCCGGCTTTAAATCTTCCCTAAATCCGCATGGAACCATAACAAGACGCAAAGACCAGGAAAGTGTCTGCGGGACCACGTGATTGGTCGCTTTTAAAACAAGCCGATTCCGTCGGGGGGGAGCCTCTATTGTGACCCCCGCCAATCTCGGGTTTCCTGATCCCCGTCACATGTGCAGAGGCAAAAGGGGGTCGGCTTGGAGGGACCACCTGATGGCGGCTTTGTTGTCTTGCCCCCTCCGAAACACGAATCGACACAGCGGGAGGAAGTAAATGAACAAAAAGGGCGGCAGGTTTGGTGGAGGTACTACAGAAACTTTATGCCAACATCTTCGAGCTGCATACCTGTCAACCTCTACGTTTTTGCCGGTTGGGTAGGGTTACTTTAACTTCATTACTTTCAATGACTTTTGGATGACTCCAATACCAAATATGCTAATGGGAGGAGCTGGCACACCAGCACACCAAAAACGTGGGCCGAGAGAAGGAAGCAGGAAAACGAGAGATGAGGCTTGACAGATACTCGAGCGACACAAATTCGTTTAATTCGGCCATTCTCTATGGAGTTCACTTAGTTAAATTGTTTAAGTAATTAAATCTGCCCCCGTGTGGAAATGCCGGTCTCTCGTCCATCTTTTCCATCAAGAAACAAGTGCGCATTGTTAGGTGAATGTAGGTTGTGTTTGGTTAATGGAGTCAGATAACTAATGCGAACAATTTGGTAAACGATACATTTTAATATTTATTTCCCAACACTACTAAAGTAAAATATAATACCATTACAATGGTATAATAGTTTTGATAGTTTGTAGAAGTAAGATCGGGCTTAAAAATCCAGCCCGACCCAACCTGAGCCTGACTAGTTAACTTCATTTGAGGGACCAAACCCAAAAAAAGTGTCATTTTTCAATGACATTTCTTTTTTTAATGATCCACCCATCATGTTTTGTTTGTTTTCGCGCATGCCAACGAGCCTGCATTTCAGCGCCTTGTCGAGTGCGTCGACACGGGGTCAGCTGCGCGAGACAGGAGACTGAATCCATCGCACAAATTATCAACCTCATTACAAGAAGAAAAAGAGACAAAGAATAATGATAGGTGGATCATTAAAAAGAGAAAAGCCCGGCCCGGCCTGAACCCGGACGTAATGATTGACATTTTAAACGCGACTCAACCCGGGTTCCAGTAAGAGCTTTTGTCGGGATCGAGCTTAAGATATTATCTATACTAGTAAATGACTGGTGAACTCATAGTCGTTAGCTGCAGCGCTAGAAATAACCGACCAAAAAGACAATAGGGGGAAGCACGGCGGCGCGGTGGTTAGCGCGTGTGCGGCACAGTTCTAAGGTCTCGGGTTCAAAACCAGCTACCGGACTTCCTGTGCGGAGTTTGTATATTCTCCCCGTGCTTGCGTGGGTTTCCTCCGGGCACTCCGGTTTGCTCCCACATTCCAAAGACATGCATTTCAGGTGAATTGGCCGGTCCAAATTGTCCCTACGTGTGAATGAGCGAGCGAGTTGTCTGTCCCTGTGTGCCCTGGCAACCGGTTCAGGGTGTCCCCTGCCCACTGCCCGATGATTGCTGGGATGGGCTCCAGCACCCCCGTGACCCTACTGTGGATAAGCGGTGCAGCTAATGAGATGAGAATGACAATAGGTTCGGTGGAGGTGCCACGAAACTGCAGTACGCTATCACCTTAGTAAGAAAATAGCGTCTCAAACACAAACACAGAGCGGCATTGTAACCCTACTGGGGCGTTTCCAGCGCCTAAGGCCACAAAGCAACAAGCTAACCCCGATCACTGGAAAATGTCCCGGAGGCACGTCACAGGAAGCCGTCTTTCGGCTCGACCCGACAGGTGTCTTATTGTTCGGCGGAGCGCACAACTTGATTTTTGAAAGCCGGATCCGTCTGCTTTAATGACTCATTCATGCGCAAGCTGTTGTTGAGAAGAGTTGAGGACGGGATCGAACACAACTTGTGTGTGCCGATATGAAAGGATGCTCGGGTGGTTCATTTTGTTCCCGTTTTCATGGGTGGGGTTTATTTGCAACTGACATTTTTTGATATTCGTGCTTTTCATTTAATAATTTCAATTAATAAAGCCAAATTATTTTTAAACTATAATGCATTGTATCTATGATATTGTTCTCTAGTTCTGCCATACTTAACATACTGTGCAGAAGTACAAAAAGTTCACCAGAGCCCCTTTTTATTCTCCAAAAACGTGCAATTAGAACCATACACAGGGTAGGATATCGAGATCGTACTAATATTCCCAAATTTTTCACTGCAAAACTGCTTTTTAAGGTCAACAAAAACAGAGTGCCGGAAAACATCCAAAAATTATTCATTCGGAAAGAGGGAAATTATAATTTAAGAATTCCTAATCCCAAAGGTGAGAACCACCAGGAAAAGTATGTGTGTGTCTGTATGTGGAGTCAAACTTTGGAACAATTTACAAGACGAGATCAAACAACGTCCAACGATTCACTTGTTCAAATTTAAATACAAAAAACATGACTGGCAAAATACAGAGATGAAGAAAATGGGGCATGAGTGATACGAGAGATTGGGAATAACGTGTCTAGAACTATGGTTAACTTTGTGTTATTGTTGCTATTGTTATATCATAACTGTTATTATTAATATTATTACTTTTGTTGTTATATCATTGGTGTATTTGGTGGGGAAGATGAAGGGGTAGGGAATAAAAGCATTTGCTTCTTACTACCCCCTTTTGAACACATAGGGTTTTTTACCTCACTGTGAATGTGTGAAACTGGAGTGTCATGCCCAATTTCATTGTCACAATATGTTAACCTATTTTGTAACAATGACAATAAAGGTATATTCTATTCTATTATGTAAGATTATTTAGTTGTTGAGTTATTGTTTTTGCTCTGTTTTTATTTTAATGTTCGAATAAAGTTTTCATTCATTCATTCATTCACACTCCGATTGAAAATAGAAGTAGTAGACATAGAAGTAGTCCACGAAGTAGTGCAAGAGTAGAAATAGCTGAGTTTATAGAAGAAGGGTGTCCAAACTTTTCAAAAAGCCCTCCGTGAAAGGTTTGCAGTGCTTGGCGATGCATTTAATTCTATTTATCTATCCACATTGGTCATATTCCTCGAGAGGGGTGACCGACAAGACAAACACATTACAAAAACAAAAAAAAAATTAAAATAAATAAATAATAAAAAATAAATAAAAATTAAAATAAAATTAAAAAAAAAATTATAAATAAAAATAAAATAAAATAAATTAAAAAGAAGTAAATAAAATAAATTAAATCTAAAAAAATTAAATTAAAATAAAAAAAATTAAATAAATAAATAAAAACGTTTTCAAAATAAAATGAAAAAGGGAAAAAGTAGCAAAAAACACACTCAAAAATGTTTGGGACCATGGCCTACCCAAATGCCCAAACAAGTGAAGCACCTCGGCACCCAAGTCAGTCAGGCTTTCGTCCCTCCAGATGAAACGGGACACAAGAAAGCGGCCGTGTCACTCGTGATGCATATAAGATCTCTTTCAAGTCAAGTCAAATTTATTTCTATAGCCCTTAATCACAAAAATGCCTCAAAGGACTGCACAGGATTACAATGACACAATTACCTGATCTTAAACCAACATGGGCAGGGCACCTGTATGATGCGGCAGGGGTAAACCAGTGAAAGCTGTCGGGCCCTGCTGTTGAACAAAAAGTGTGTTGTGTCACCCTGACCCGAGTGCCACTTACTGTTGATAGACCCTTCCATGTTCAGAGTATGTATGAGACAAGTTTTGTTGTCTGTTTTTTGAAGTAAGAATATTTTACTTTTACAAGGTTTTCCAATATACCCTTATGACTTAAAGTCTGCATCCACGTTAACTGAATCAGGAGGACGATACTGACATTATTCCTGCCCTTAAGTATCTCAACAGACCAATCGGAGATGCCAAAACGACACCTAGTCCTCGTCAAAACATGCAATTAACCCAAGCTACTACATCTGGGACGGGAGACTAAATGTTTACCCGATTAAATTACGCAATCATCCTTTGCGTTTGAACTGGATTGTCCCGTTCTTTCATCGGAATTTTGGATCTTTCATTTCCTCGAGGAAGACGGCAACGGGCACGCTTGATTGAAGATAAACACGACGTGACTTGTTTGGTCTCTCGGGGGACGTTCGAGACCAGGAGACGGCCGGATTGGCGACGGGCAACTGACAGATGAGATCAACTCCGTGACAGCGGGGAAATAGTTGCTTGAAAGATCGAACTCGAGAAATCTCAGACTCGCCTTGGGTTAACAAACTTCTGTTTTCGTACCCTAATTTTTATAGATGGAACAGTCTTCTTGGAAGTTTATGAAAGAACATATCTTGGTCGTAAAATCTCAGAGGATTGGACGGACGCTAAAGACGTCTTTCAACAGCGTCGTAAACTATGGAAGCTTCTCAGGGTCATTTTTTTGGAGTGGCCGCCATATTGGATTCCAAGCGACGATGGAAACAGATAAAACTGCAAATTGTTGGAAGGACGTTTGGGCGGGGTTACGGAGACTGGAGACGAGGAAATATTGAGAGTTTCTTCCGATTTTCAACATTCTAAATGCAATTTTATACCCAGTAATCGCCTACTGTCGTATTAGCCACACTATAAAGTGCTCCAAATTTTAATTAAAGATAGTCTGATATACTTTTTTTTTTAAGATAAGGCGCACTGGACTATAGGGCGCATGGAGTTAAGACTACAGTGTGAGCCAAGATTAGCACGGCGGCGCAGTGGTTAGCGCATGTGCGGCACAGTTCATGTCTTGGGAACCTCTTGCGTGGGTTCAAATCCAGCTCCCGACTTCCTGTGCGGAGTTTGTATGTTCTCCCCGTGCTTGCGTGGGTTTCCTCCGGGCACTCCGGTTTCCTCCCACATTCCAAAAACATATATTTCAGGTGGATTGGCCGGTCCGAATTGTCCCTAGGTGTGGATGAGCGAGCGAGTTGTCTGTCCCTGTGTGCCCTGCGATTGGCTGGCAACCAGTCCAGGGTGTCCCCTGCCCACTGCCCGGAGATGGCTGGGATGCTCCAGCACCCCCGCGACCCTAATAAGGGTGAGCGGTACAGCTAATGGATGGATGGACATCTGGTTTCACCACTGAAATTAACTCCAGCAACAAATAAAAGGCACTCCAGAGACCACTCTATGTTTCTCAAAGGCAGAACAGTTACTGTATGCAATATCTGTCATGATTGCTGAAGCGGGGCACCTGAGTCTGCTCTGTTGGCACCAACAGCCGCAGACGCTGATTGGCTGTTGTACTCTTTTTAAACCCCCGCCTTCATGACAACACTCATCAGATCATCTGCAAACCTACTCTACACGCTAGGCAAGCTATTGTGACTACTGACTCTATCCTGCCCTGTTCTCCGTCTAATTCCCGTTACCGACCTTTTTCTGAACCTGTTTTTGTTTTTGCTCCTCGCCCCGGCCATCGACCTGTTTTCTCTCATTGTTAACAACTACCTTCGCTCGATACGGAAGTGCCACTTCCGCGTTCCAGCTATCTGCTACCCGTGACCGATGATCATCGAATCGTGGATGCAAGTCCTTCTGCTAAATAAAACTGGGTAAAACGAACGCAATTGGGTCCCGTCTCCATTCCTGGTCCGTGACAATATCATGTTGTAACAATGGATTTCCAGTTGTATCTACCGTATTTTCGGGTATAGAAGGTGCACAGGATTATAAGGCGAACTATCAAATTTCTGGCCAATTTGGGGTTTAGGTGCACCTTATAGTCTGGAAAATACAGTACTTCATGAACTGACTGTATCACTTGACGACACTATTCTTCTAAAGAACTTACAACTTGGGCCAGTATTCAAGAACTACCTTGGAAATATTTTCACTTGTTTATCCTAACATACTTTTGTATCATATTGCTCTCTTTGAAGTATCATTTTCATGTTTATCCTACAGTACCACGTCTATTCTCGTTGTAAACAATATTCAAGTCAAGTCATGTTTATTTGTGACGCCCTTAATCATAAAGAGTCTCAAAGGGCTGTACAGACCACAGATTATTGCAAACCACAAACTATTATGACACCATCCCCTGATCTAAAACCTACATGTGGGCAAATAATAAACAGATATTGTCAGCATAAAATATAGGTTATTCATATGCTATAGAATAGAAGTGTGTTTTAAGCTTAGATTTAAACATTTCCACTGAGGTTGCAGATTGTTAAATATGGTGAAATGTCATCTGAGCCCTTTAGTGTTACCTGTGGTGTTCCGCAGGGTTCAGTACTTGGCCCCCTTCTTTTCAGCGTTTACATGCTTCCATGAGGTGATATTATTCGCAAGTACCGTAAATTCCGGACTATAAGCCGCTACTTTTTTCCCGAACATTCGGCTTATTCAGTGATGCGGCCAATTTATGTAATTTTTCTAACAGCCGCCAGCGGCGCTCGAGTACAAAAGGTAAGATTTAGACCGAGGGAATATATGCGCCGGGGAAGACTGCAACTTCTTAGCTTGTGCACAGATTAAATTAGCGTAGACATATCCTCATCATGCAAATTGCAAAAAGGAAGGCACATGACGCAGCTTTCAAGCTAAACGCAATCGAGCAGTCCGATAAAGAAGGAAACAGAGCTACTGCACGTAAACTTTACTTTGCGAGCGTGTTGCTAGAGTGTTTTTTAATAAGGGAGCTTGGTATGACGTCTATATGACATAGTCTCTTTACATTTATTTATATTTTTCCCACCCTTACCTTTGGAAATATACATTTTTTTCCCTTGGATTATTTTCAACGGGACCCGGACTCTGTAGGTCTGCATCAAACCTTAAGTACCGGTATCATTTTCCGTTCATTTTGCCGGCTGTGGTTTTTGGACTGTGTACTTGATATTCAGTTACAATCGCGGGACTCAAAGTCGGGTTTGGGTTAATTTTCTGATTGTGTTACATGTTTTAATGTGGGCGCATGCGGCTTATATACAGGTGCGGCTTGTGTAAGTACAAAAGCGGTTATCCTCTTAAAATGTGGTGGGTGCGGCTAATAATCAGGTGCGCTCTATAGTCTGGAATTTACAGTATAATATCAGTTTCCATTGCTACGCAGATGACACTCGACTGTATCTATCGATGGAGGAATCTGCCACACTAGACTGTGGAAATTATCGATAAAAATAAAGACAGTTCTAAAAATTCTAAAATGAAGGGTCACAATTGTACATTGGTGTAAGAGACCATTCAATGGGGTAACGCTGTAGCAAAATGATGACCTCACACAGGGCACCAATAATAAAAAACACTACTGTAAATGTATGAATTGAGTACTCGTATAGCAGTACACCTTGACAATGTATATCTCAAACAATACTTGTTGACATGCCAAGACAGAAACCCGACACCAGTACTGGAACCAAACTTAAATATAAGACATACACAAAGTTTATCAACCACAAAAAAGACCTACAACGACAATTAGATTGTAACTCGATACTTTCGAAACTACTTATTAACGTTACATAAATGTGAATGTTTCAGGTTTCAGTGGTGAAATGACAAACTGTTGCTACACAGTAATCGGTATCTGATATTGTACTAATAGTATATACTGCTACGGTCTTTAAAATACCACAATACTCTAACCTACTCCAAGGATTAAATGATGATATCGGATCTGAGTTGATTCTACTTCTCTCACTAACATACTGTTTAAATGCTTGAAGGCTTTTACAGGATGGAAACTCGTTTATATCGGGTACGTTATGATGTCCGGGTATGAAATTACAAATACAACGCTGGAAATGTTCACAAAATACGTGTTTATATTGTGATTTACCCTCATTTATTCCTTATCTCTAAGCACTGTGTTATAAATAGGTTTGCCTACTTACCCCGCGAGTCTTTTATTTTTCTCTTTAAAGTCTTTCTTACATGTTTACCCTGGAGTGCCATGTCTAATCTCGTTGTATTCAATGTGCCACAATGTTGATATCAATTACAACATAGAAAATCCAATACAATTGTATCTCATCTTCGAAACCTAGGTAAAACTTAAAAAGCAAGTGGATCGTTTTCATCTTTCTCCAAAAGCTTGTAATCCAATATGGCAGTCGCTAAAAAAGTCACGTGACTCTAGAACGCCTATGCATATATTTTAAATGGAAATGGCACAGTTCTGTGTCTTACAATTAAAATGGTCTTTGTCTTCACATAGTGAAAATTGTTTACATATCTTAACAATGTATGTTACTGGGAGTATGTCAAGACTTGAATTTCAGTTTGTTAATATCGTAAATGAAATAACTTAAAGATTGAAATGAAAGGAAATTTAGTGGCTGTTATAACAAAACAACCGGCGAGATCTTTGTCGTCCTCTATCGCTCAAGACTGGTACTGCCTGTCCTAAACAAACCCCATTCGCAAATATTTCAAGACATTGAGTCAAAAAGTCACAAACTTATATGATTTGTCACATGTATTTGTGAACAAAAAAATGCACCATAAACGCCACTATAGCGTCAATTCTTGCTTTAAAATAAAGAGTTTGGTTCTCGCGAGCACAGCAGACTTTGAAGCTTACAAACACTTTATCCGTAGATCATTCAAAACACATTTGTTCACGATAATAGAGAAAATAAAAGCATTTTGTCTTACCTTAAGTGGAAAGTGTCGCCAATTGGGTAAAATAAAAAATATCCTTAATGGTTTATTTGAGAAAGTAGTGCTGGTTCCTTTCTCTTTCGGTTGATTCTTCAGACTGAGGCGAGACTTGGCGATGACAGCACGCCGGGAGAAAGCCCCGCCCACTTTCACTCAGGCGCTTTGTTTCATTTCTTTTATTTTAAATATTTTATTTACTCTTTATGCTTTCTATATTTTGTGTTTTCTTTAATCATATTGATATTAATAAATATTAATCACATCTGGAGTGAGTGAATCAAACGACACCGTTGGTCCAAGACCATTAGCCGAGAGATAGCCCCGCCCACTTTCACTCAGACGCTTTTATTTTATTTATTTTGCTTTTTTATTTTATTTACACTGTCTTCATTTTATATTCTTTCAGTCTAGGCAAAACATGAGTAAATGTTGACAAATATTAATGTCAAGTGAGGAGTGAGTAAACGTAACGATAGCACGCCGGGGAAAGTCTCACCCACTTTCTCTGTGACGCAATTTTTTTCTTAATTTTATTAATTTATTTCATATACACTGTCTGCATCCTATGTTCTGTAAGTCTGAGCAAAAACAACGTTTAACTGTGAATTAATATTAATCACACATCTGGAGGAGTAAAATAAACGACTGATTTAGGTCCGAGATCGGCCCACTTTCTGCAGACGCTTTAGTTTATTTATTGTATTTATTTTATTTACACTTGGTTCCGTGCATAGTGTCAACGCAAAAACAATGTGAAAACTTTGATAAATATTAATCACACATCTGGAGCGAGTAAACAAAACTACTATGTGAGTGCTTCCCCGATACCAAACTGAAATAAGCCCTTTTAAGATTAATTAAGATTATTTATTTACGAATAGCATTAATAAAACGTCGACCTGATGTTTTGTTGTCGGGGTTTAACTTAAAATAATTTAAATAGTGTCTTGAAATTGTAAGAGCAAGCAAATGAAGTCTACCCTAGGAAAGTATGTTCGGTAAAATATAACATCTATCCCAAATATTTTGCATTTCAATCGTTTAAAGGGTTTAAAGTCAAACATCTTGACTAAACCTGGTCAATTGTTTCCGTAATTTAATATCAGTCTGTTATTTTGTCATGCATCCATTAATTACCTATATTAATTAAAACTCTTCATAACAATAGACAAGTTGATGAACTAATATAATCTATGGTTATTTAAAAAAAATCTATTTTCTTTGATTAATTTTAAGAATTTTTCATTCTTGTTATTTTGTTTAACCATTTATTATGCATGAATATTTATTGATTTATTATTTACGAGTCACAATTACAATAACCAATTTTTGTTTTAACTAATACATGCTTTTAGGTTATTGTTATTTAGTTTCATAATATGTTTCCATATTTTCTTTGTTTGTAGTATTAACATCAGCCCCGGATAAAAAGGTAAACAAGAAAAGTTAGTGTCTCGGTGTTTTGCTTCCGATAGAGGACAAGGGCTTACATTTTTTTCCACACGATATTTTTTCATATAAAATAGTTTATAAATTCATTTTCGGAATTGCTGATTCTTTCATTCTTTCCATTTTTCTTCACTTCATTATAACCACGTTAAAAAGTTAAGAGCACCCAAACAAATGGAACTGGAAATTCGAGTTGAAGAAGTGTCTCAGTATTTTCATTCCGACAAGGAACACGAGCTGCCCGTGTACTAGCAGCTAGCTAGCTGACATTCTTCGTGTTTTTAATGTTAGCTGTCGTCTCTACGTTGTAACTATGATGTCAGAACAAACTTCCAGTAAGGCAAAACAAGATACTTTATTTTCATTTGAGCTTTTAGTGGAATACATTCGTTTTGACAGCGAAAAGAAAATATGCGATGAGCTAGCTGTTGCAATACGTCTCCTGGACTTTCCGACCTTGCTTATTTATTCTCCCAAATTGAAAACTGAAGATCGAATCGAACCAGAAAACAACAAAACAGGGATGCATTGGTTTAACAGAGGCAAATCCTGCTTCTTTGAAACGAATCTGGACTCTTTACACACGCAACTCTGCAGCACACCTCTCTACGTTATGATCCTGGATGTGAGTGACGTCAGTCCCAAATTATTAGGATCATCTCTTGTCTCGCTGGCAGCAATTATGAACCGAATTCGATGCGAATCGAACGAAAACAACGAGGCAAATTGCTCATCATTTGCAGAAAGAGGAGTTGTGCGTGTAAACAACCTAGCAGAGGAGCCTGTTGGAGTTATATCGCTTAGTTATAAACTGCTCATTGTAGGACCCCACGTGAAAACCATCCCTGTTTGCAGAGAGAAGTGTGCACAGAAAATACAAGTTGATTGCAAGAAAGTTCTAATGCAAGGACCGGTTGATTCTGATGATGTGGAGAAAGATACTGCAGCCACACAAACTCAGCATGACGTAATAACTCCTCACCAGGTCATGGAACATGAGACAAAGTTAAACGAAGATCCTTCTGTATTTTACCAAGTACGGGACACTACTGATAATCCGGAAAACGAAACTGTAGCCACCCAGACTTATCTTGACTCAATTATTCATCAGGAGTTCCTAGAACATGAGACGAATGTCAATGTATTTTGTCCTCCACATCTTTATTATTGCAATTCTGGAAAAGAAAACCGTCAAAAGCAAGAAAATTGCTACAGAATAGTAAAAGCAGACTCATTGGATGTAACAAATGAAAGTGAAAACTTGTCAGAAAAGGACCAGACTTCAGAAAATGGACCTAAAACATCAACAAGGGTTGTTCCAATCTTGCTTGAGGAAACTCAAAGCAAAAACACTTCGGAAATGAACCAGACATCGGAAAAAGTAGTTAGAGAAACAGCAAATGTTGCTTCAACTCTCCCTGAGGAAGGTCTGAGACAACTACCTCTCCTCAACGCTCTTCTTATGGAACTCTCACGGTTAAGTGTCAACAATTTACACCAGCCACCTTTATTAAATCATGCAGATTTGTCTGAAAATAACAAAAAAAGTCCTGCTGACACGTCAAATGGACAAAAGATCACACGGGAAACACAATCACTGCAGGAGAGCGAGATGGACCACAGTCTTTATCCCAAACAATTACATTACCCTGGAATTGTTTCTCCACAAATAACAAAAACTGAACAACAAGGACCAATGCAAATCAAAGAAACCATACTCGAGAGTAAGGCAGACGGGAAAAAGCTTGCGTACAAAACAACAAAGACTTACAAGCTAAGGAGACGGAAAAATTGTGATGCGGTGAAACAACGGGGTTGTGTGGCCTTGCAGATGATTGATAAGATGCAGCCCAGTAAAAGTTCTAGTAAAGGGAAGAAAACACCTAAACCGGTTGGAGTAATTCACAAAGAAAAGGACACTAAAACAGAAAAAGTACTGGATACAACGAAACAAGAACTCGAAGATGAATCCAAATTGGAAAGTCCTAAGGACAGAGAAGTTCTGGTTGTCTCCCTTCCTTGTGGTGATGCTGCAAGGAACAAGCTTCTGGAAATGAAAGAAAAAAAGACTAAAAGAGATGAAGTACTGGATACAGCAAAGCAAAACCATGACGATGGATCAAAGTTGGAAGGTTCTAATGACAAAGAAACTCCGGTTATCTCCATCCCTGTTGTCGATGATGCAAGGATGGAGCTTCCTGAAAGGATCCCGACTAACTCGGAGAATCATCATGTCAAACCGGATTCTAGCAGTCAGCACAGCAGTCGCAAGTCTTCGGTTTCAGACATTGAAGAAAAGTACGCGGACGACTTTAACAGTTTCGAGGCCAGCGATGCAGACACGGCTAGCGATCCAGAGCTTGACCCATCCGATCTCGGAAAGACTTCTGCGTCGGACTCGGAACCAGTTAAAGAGAGACTCTTTTCCCCTGAACCAGATCACAGTCCTATACAACGGATTCTGAGAGGCACCCACCTCATTCAGACTTATACTCTGGACTCCCCGATCAGCTCTGATGAGGATGTGACCCCCTCCATCCAGATGGTATGTTCCAAGAAATGGGAAGAGGAACCAGGTTCTGGGGCTATCTCACAAAAAAGTGAGACTAGCAAAGACGTTGGGAGTAGATCTTCAGACTCCGTGTGTTCTGATCCGCTAGAGGCTGAGGAACAGGAAGACGATCTTGGATCTTTGGACTTTAAAAAAGAGTATCAACATATTTCAGAGCTTGTGGGCTTCAAGCTTCCTGGTTATACATTGTAAACACAAAGTTTCTATCCCGTTTATTGAATCAAATTGTCTTTAATGTCATTGATAACAGCGTAGTGTACATTGTTTACAAAAAGACTTGACGGGGCCACTGTTTGCATCATCGTGCTGGTTTCCACCCATGATTGCGTAGGAAGGCCAAACATGTTGCTGTTCCCTGATTTCACAAAAAAAGGAATCCGCAATAATGTTTTTGGCAATGTCCTCCAGATTAGACAGAGAACAGCCCATGATTTGGGGCTGTGTTGATGACTCTGTAAGGTTTTACTCTCTTTTTTTTACTTTAAATAAACACAATATTGCCGAAAGAAGATACATTTTGCAAAGGATTCTTTTAAAAACAGATATATTTTGTTATGAGTTGTTCTCATGAAAAGTTTTAATCTGTACCTGTTGGCATGAATTCTAAATCAAGGAAACTGAACTTGTTTTTGTTCAACTGTGGTAAGTTACTGCTATACACCGAGCATTATGGCTAAAAGTAAATCCAATTCCCTCGTCTAATCTTCAGCCACTTTTTGGATTGATTTGATGGATTGATTAGACTTGTGCAGTTTATTTTCAAAACTTAAATAAAACCGGTGTGTTTTTGGCCTATCCTAAATTTTACATATACAGGTAAGTCAAATACCAATTAGTTTATATAATTTTAATGACAAGGTACATCACGACTATGTTGAATGGGTGGGTGCATCGCTTAACCACTTGGTTCTTGGGCAAGTACAGACTGGTGGCGCCTATCCCTTTCCAGGCCAACAAATATTTCGACCCAGTCTCGAACCGGGGATCTTTTGTGAGTTAGGCGAGTGCTAAGCACTGCAGTACAGAAACACTTCAATTAACTAAAATTAACAAATGGTGTAAAACATAATTCGGTGATGTGATCATCATTTTTTTCGTCCTTTTATATTTATGTATAGGACCATGTATGTTTTGGTAGTGCAGTGGTTATATATATATATATTATATATAGATATTATATATTCATAAAGTCCCCAACTCAAGACTGGATGGAAACTTATGTCGACTTGGAGAGGAATGGGCGCCACCAGGCTGTATTTGCCCAAGATGCACCACAGGAAATGGTGCCCCTACAACCAGGGTTGGGTAGGGTTACTTTCACTGGATTACTTTCAATTACTTTTGGATTACTCCAATACCAAATATGCTAATAAAAGACAAAATAAACTAAATATGAATCAAATGATGACTCACAACACGTAGTAAGCTTTCTCTCCTGGCTTTGATGTCTTTGATCTCCGGCAAAACGAACATAAAATGTGACAGAAACAAAATGAAAATAAATCCAAACAGCTTGCCAACATAATTTTTGCCGTTGCATGTATTCCGTTACTCCCAAGCCTGCACAAAATTTAGTCATTTGATTGATATTTAGTTTCTTTTGTCTTTTATTAGCATATTTGGTATTGTAGTAATCCAAAAGTAATTAAAAGTAATCAAGTTAAAGTAACCCTACCCAACCCTGCCTACAACCCTTGTGGTTAAGGGATCCAAACATATTACAATGCATATTATTTAATAGGTCCTATTAATACCCAGTTATTGCTTTGCATACTCTCAAGATTTAATAGTCAACATAATTTACATTATTGTATTTTAGTTTACCCATATAATAGAAAGCGAAGTGTGACGTCACAAAAGTTTGCAATGCGCCAGATTACAAACAAATTATTGTGATAATATCACAAGCCACGAGGATCTAAATCATCTATATCAGTCTAAATATTCTGTTGCTTTATTTTATAAAGTATATGAAAGAAAAGAAGATGCCATCTCCTCTGCGCTTCACCTGAGCCTGACACATCTAGAGGAGAAGAACACCCATGTGCGGATGCTGTTCCTGGACTTCAGTTCAGCATTCAACACCATCATCCCACAACATCTGGTAGACAAGATGAGACTCCTGGGTTTCAACACCCCCCTGCGGAACTGGCTGCTGGACTTCCTCTGTGACAGACCCCAATCAGTGCGGATAGGTCAGAACAGTTCAGATGTCATCTACCTCAGCACGGGCTCCCCCCAAGGCTGCGTCCTAAGCCCCTTGCTGTTCACCTTGATGACACACGACTGCGTCCCTAGGTCCGCCACAAACCACATCGTGAAGTATGCTGACGACACAACGGTGGTGGGCCTCATCAGGGATGACAACGACCTGGCCTACAGAGAGGAGGTGGAGCAGTTGGTGGGCTGGTGCAGGGACAACAGCCTGGTCCTGAATGTCGACAAAACTAAAGAGATCATTGTCGACTTTAGGAAAAACCAGCCCAACCATGCCCCACTTTGCATCAACAACAAGGCTGTGGAGGTTGTCAGCAGTATCAAGTTCCTAGGGGTGCACATTACAAACAAACTCACCTGGTCCGCAAACACTGCATCACTGGTTAAGAGGGCACAGCAGCGCCTGTACTTCCTGCGGAGGATGAGGAGAGCCCACCTGCCCCCACCCTCCCTCATTACATTCTACAGGGGCACCATAGAGAGTATCCTGACCAGCTGTATCTCTGTGTGGTGTGGAGGCTGCAGCGCTACCGACTGGGGTAGTGTGAGGAGGGTAACGAGGACAGCAGAGAAAATAATCGGGACTACACTTCCCTCCATTCAGGACATTGGCCAGAAGCACTGCCTATCCCATGCAAAAAACATTACCGGGGACCCCTCTCACCCCCATCATGGACTGTTCACTCTGCTAGCCTCTGGGAAGAGGTACTGCAGTGTGCGGTGCAGGACCACCAGGCTCCGCAATAGTCTAGTCCCCCTGGCCATTAGAATGTTAAATGGTCAATCTAACATATAGTTAACTTAAATCTAAACGGCTGCTAATCTGACTTTTGCACTACTGGCAGTTTTTTTTATAGCTTGCCACTCCTTGCACATTGCTCTCTGCACTATTGTAATTACAGCGTTATTGTTACAGTGTTAATGTTACTGTGTACCTGACTTGTTAACCTGACTGCCCATATTGCACATCTGGTTAGCTACTCTTCTTGCACTATCGGCACTATGGTAAAATACTACACGTAGCCAAAATACAATACAACATTATTTATATCTGTACATTCAAGGAAACTGTGGGGGTCAGATGCATCGACATTTCGTTCTGTATACACGTGTACTAGAATGACAATAAAGTAGATCTGAATCTGAATCTGAATCTGAATGAAAGTACCGTAAGCGCTGCTGATCGTGCCACAGACTTTTGCGCATGCGTCAGATTTGTTGACGGAAGTCGTTTGGCGTGGCAGAAGACGGTGAGCAGATGTTTAGACACGTTTTCTTGACAGGACCGCCAGGTAATTATTCCACAATTATTATTATTACAAACACATTACCTGTGTTATTAAAGGTAAAATATGTCAAAAAATGGTAGAGCATTGAGGGGAAAGCGGAGGACGACTCCTATTTAAATTCATCAAAGTATGAGGACTGATGGCAACATAGATAAGCGGAGAATGTGATGGCGAGATTAGATTCATTACAGAACCTTAAATACAACTTTATAACTCATGGGGAATCATAACACTGGATCATGTCGAGACTTCTAGAGGGAAGAATCAGCAGAGGATGTAATAATATGATGCAGAAGGTCTCAATTTAGAGGGGGAAGACGAAGAAGGGGATAGTAAGAGGTGTTAAAGAAATATCACTTAAAGCAGGGGTCTTCAACCTTTTTTAAGCTAAGAGCTACTTTTTGTTACTAATTGGCGTACAGGGCTCCCTGTTTATATGCATTTTAAAATAACAACTTTTTATGTTATTACTATTAGGTTAATTACTGGAAGTAGGGTTAAATAGTCATTCAACCATTCAAAAGTTGTTTTAAACTAGAAAATCACAATGATCCAGCACTGGTGAGCTATTTTCAGAATGGATCTGCGAGCACGTCAGCTGTCCTGATGGAGCACCCTGATGCCCGCTGGCACCAGGTTGGAGACCCTTGACTTAAAGGACTGTTAGATTTTTGTAATGGGCCCATCAGTGGAAACTTTTACCCTTTTTAAGAACAGTGGGGCAAGAGTCAGGAGGGAGAGTTTGATTTTCGAGAAGGTTTGTTCAAACCTCACTTTGTGTTTGCTGTTAAAAACGTAATATTGGAATATAATATTGTGAATGTGCTTAATTGCTGTTGAGATTGTCATGATTGTTTTCTGTTTTTAGTGTCAATAAATTTGTTCAAACCAATGAGTTGGTAGAATAGGGGTGTATGAGTTTCAGTGGCGGGCCGTGCATTTCACACCTCGGCCTTCAGTAGTACTACATTTGAAGTAATCCAATCCTCAATAACTTTTGTATGGGCACAAACTATTAACTGCTGCTGCAGCTGCTACACATGCAAGCACGACAATAAGAATCTCATCGAAATTGCACTATTATTTACAGGGATCAGAATTTTCCGCGGATCCGCGGATTTCCGCTGTTTTTGAACCCCAAAGGCATTCCGACTTTTTCACTTTTTCTCTTGCGTAGCAAACAAATTCAAAATCCGACTGTCTCACTCTTTCCTTTATTGCTCTGGCGCACCCTGGCGGCCGTTAGAAAAATTGGCCGCATTGTTGCTCAAGCTGCAGGGACTGAACTGCATTTGAACTTATCTTGCAGTATTTACAAAAAAATCAGTTATGTGGGCAATTTATTTTAATCTTCTAAAAATGTTACTAAAATGATAAATATAAGCATGGTTTTGGACAAGTAAATTGCCTAAAACCCAGGAGCTTGGGGGGGGGTTGGCTCCGCCCTGCTTTATTCCTGGACCCTGGCTATTTCAGCTGAAAATGAAAATCTCCATTCTAATCCCTGTATTTAGTAACATAGCCACATTTTACTCAACAAAAATCCTTTCTTATTTTTGCACAAAATCATCCTTTCCTCATGAACATTTCAAGTACTCTTGTGCAGATTCTTTGTGCGTTTCGGTGTCATCCAAAAGTTTTTAACTATTGTTATTGATGCCAATGCCTAAAGTTGAGCCTATCCTGTTGTATGTCTGGTATAAGTTTCTATCTGATTTAGGGCTGAAAAAGTCAGTTCTACGGAGGAAGTGGGCACAGGGATTTTTTTCTTTTCCTTTTCGCCGGGATACTACTGTTATCACCCCCCTATCCAATCATAGTTTGTGAAACTGCTGACGTTTCACTACGCCTGCTCGAAAGCCCTGGCTCGCCAACTAGGTATCTGATTGGCCAAACCAACAGCTTTATCGTCACTTATTTCATACCTTGGGGCCTGCTGAAGTGATTATGAAGGCCCTCAAGTCGATATCTGACCCTGGGAAAAAGAAATGGCTAATGGTTAAATGCTTAAATATGAACGCAAACATCTTGAAGCAGCACAACCTGGGTGGGGTGGGGGAGGGGGGAGACAAATAAAGGAAGCTGAGAGACAATTCGGAACTATTTAATAAGTATTCACGGACAAAATATAGTTCACATCACGTGTTTCAGATAATGCTTTGCAAGCCCTGACGGCACACCACTAATGAATTTGTACGAGTTGTACAGAGACAGATATCCGTAAGGATAGGGGGCAGTAATCAACCAAAGCCTTGGATGCCAACCACCGTTAAACCCAAAGAAGAAGAAGACATGACCTGCTACATTTTGAAAAACCCATTTACTGTGTTTTTGCTCATTTGTTGTAAAAAAAACACACAAATAGATTTAGTCCTTTTTTCATCCAATCAAATTTAATTGGCTGGTTGAAATGAAAAGGATGATACCTCTTTATTGTTAGCATGTAAACATTAGCCAAAGTCTGGCTAATGGCTGACAAAAACATCAGGGACGAATGCATTTGATGTCACACACAAAGTACGTGTTTACTATTTAAAATAGCTCTACTGTGATAAGTTCGCTTTGTAGTGTGAGCATAAAAACATTACCAGAAGCCCGGCTAGCAGATACAATATAAAAGCAGTGGGACACAATCGAAGTAAGATCAGGCCTAAAAAATCCTGGGCGACCTGACCCGGGGTATTAAATCCAGGCCCAGCCCGAGCCTGACAAACTAACCTGATTTGAGGGACCGTCCCAAAGAAAATCCAAATTTGCATATTGTATTTGTGAGCAATCGGGAATAAGTGATTGTGATTTTGGCCGATAAATGGAAGGAGACCAAGAGGAAGGCCGCAATTGACGTGGATGGATGGTGTTATGAGTGCACTGCAGGAAAGAGGTCAACATCTAGTGGAAGCTAGAGTTCTTGTTGGTGATAGGAATGAGTGGAGAGGTGTTGTAAAGGGATAGTGGGATGTTTGGACGGGTTCTATGATACGGCAGGGGTAAACCAGCAAAAACTGTCGGGCCCTGCTGTTGAACAGAAGAGTGTGTCGTGTCACCCTGACCTCAGTGACATGGCCGCTTTCTCATGTCACGTATCTTCTGGAGGGACGAAAGCATGACCAACTTGGGTGCCGAGGTGCCTAACTCGTTTGGGTGTTTGGGCATTTGGGTTGGCCATGGTCCAAACATTTTTGTGTGTGTTTTTTTTTTTGCTATTTTTTTCCTTTCATTTTCTCTTTATTTTCTTTTTCTTTGTTATTGTATGTGTTTGTCTTGCTGTCGGTCACCCCTTGAGGGATATGACCAAGGGAGATAGATAGATGGATGGATGGATGGATAGATAGATGGATAGATTTTGGCCGAAATAAGCAATTTGTGTTCAAACTCCACTCCGAGGTATAGCCAGCTTCCCTTGGCTCGCCTCACTTTATAAGTGGCGTCATCATAAGACAGTAGGAGCCTTATTTCTACTTTTATTTTTTCCTTCGTCCAAAACTAAAAATCCATATTTGCTTGTCACTATATAACTTCATCCAAAATATAGAAGCACTTCTACATTGACACGTATTTTTCCCACAGGTGTCGGTAAAACCACTCTGGTTCAGAAAGCGTGCGATGCGCTCGCGTCCTCGGGCCAAGCGGTGGACGGCTTTTACACCGAAGAGGTGAGGGAAGGGGGCCGCCGAGTGGGCTTTGATGTGGTCGCCATGAGTGGAGAAAGAGCCCACCTGTCCAGAATCAGGTAACCCGAATGTCAAAATAACTTTGGTTTTATGTTGCGTTTGAAAAATCGATCATGCGTTTCTGCCCACAGGGACATGGTCGGAGACTCTCAGGGTAGAAAATACACAGTAGGACAGTATATCGTGGATTTACCTTCCTTTGAAGGTGTGGCCCTCCCTCTCTTAGAGAAGGTACGCCCGTTATAATTACCCCCCTTCATTAAAAATCCCCCGAGCTTTTGATTTTCTCAAACCAAAGGGGATAATTGAAAGGCATACATTCCATAGTGACATTTTTAGGAGCCGTCTGGCTGCCGTCGAGTGGGAATATCCCGCTCGTAAAGCGAGCCGGGTGTGCTGCTTAGGCATTAGCTGGAAAGTGAAGAAGGAAGCTCTCCTCTTCTGGGTTGCAAGGCGATAGGTTGATCAAAATAAAGGCTGGAGCGATGAGCAGTTCCTTTGACCTTTTTTATTACAGACTCTTCCGGGCGAAAAATGAGCTATAGGACAAGGGATGTAGAAATTCACAAGTGCGAAGATTAAAATAGCTGACAATCACTTTTATACTAGAAGGGCAGTCCAATGAACAGATACCTAAGTATATTGAAAACGGCAGAAAAACCTTCCTCATGCTGAAAGGTTGGTCAGGAAAAGTGAAAGTTAACTTCATTACTTATCCAAATTAGAATAAGCTTCAGTCTAACCAGCTCCAACAGGTTTTACATTAATAAAAGGTAATTATTTAATTCATCCGTGCAATAGCTCATTTTAACTAGGCTAGCATTATATGTGATTGTATTTATTTATTTATATTTTTTGTTAAACATTCACATTAGACAATAATGTACATTTGCAATAAATATGCAAACAAAAAAAACAATGAAACGTATTCTTCAAATGTCCAAAACTTAAATAGATTTAGGATCCGTTTAGAATGATCAAGGTGGGTCCAAGGATTAGTTTGGAATTTGAAAGTAAAAAAAAAAAAGCCAAATAAATCTATTTTTGATTGAACATTAACATAATACCAATCTGCAAAGATTTTGCAAAAGAAACAAAAAACTATAGAATTAATTCACAAAACAATAGAGTTATTATAGTACCGTAAATTCCGGACTACAGAGCGCACCTGATTATAAGCCGCACCCATCACATTTTAAGAGGAAAACCGTTTTTGTACTTACACAAGCCGCACCTGTATATAAGCCGCATGCGCCCACATAACACAAACACAAAATTAACCCAAACCCGACTTTAAGTCCCGCGATTGAAACTAAATGTCCTTCATTAAAGTACGCAGTCCAAAAATCACAGCCGGCAAACTGATCGGAAAATGATACCGGTACTTAAGGTTTGATGCAGATCTGCAGAGTCCGGGTCCCGTTGAAAGTAATCCAAGGAAAAAAGTGTATATTTCCAAAGGTTAGGATGGGAAAAATATATATCCACTATTGTCCCCCGCGTCCACAAACAGGTCTGTCTGTTCCTCACCTTTACTTTACCACTTCCCGTCACCCCTCGTTTGTTCCGCCCCTCCTTTTTAATTCGCCCGTGCAAAACATATCAGAATAAGTGTAAAATAAATAAATACAAATAAATACATTACCAAAACATGTTATACATGGGTTACACATATTTACAAAGAAAGACGGTACACCGGGAGAGTTTTCAAAGCTTTAATAATAATAATATAACTTTCATCCCAAACAGTGCCTGTGACAGGGCAGTTAATGGTAGCAACACGCTAGCAACACACTTGCAACACAGTAAACGGGTCTCGTAAAAAAAAAACATACCGTACTTGTAAAAATCACGGTAAACCGTCCTCATCTTCCTCCTTAGAACTGAAGCTATCAAAGTCGTCTTCCTCAGTGTCGGAAAGAAACTTTGTCATATACACGTCGTCCCACGCTCCCGCAGCCTCACTCGCGCTGTCACTGTCGCTGGAACTCTCATCCACTCCTGATTCTGTGCTCTGTTTCCTTCTTTATCGGACTGCTCGTTTGCTTTTAGCTTGAAAGCCGCGTCATGTCCCTTTCTTTTTGCATTTTGCATGAAAAGGGTATGTTTACGCTAATTTAATTTATGCACAAGCCAAGAAGTTGCAGTCTTCCTCGGCGCATATATTCCAGTGGTCTAAATCTTACCTTTTGTACTCGAGCGCCGCTGGCGGCCGTGAGAAAAATGACATAAATTGGCCGCATCACTGAATAAGCCGCAGGGTTGAACGTTTGGGAAAAAAGGAGCGGCTTATAGTCCGGAATTTACGGTATGTACAGGACATTTTTAAACGCCAATACCAATTTTGATGATTGCCATGGGGCCGCTGAAACATAAGTGGCACGTGGGCCAAACTTGGCCCCCCAGGGCCGTAACCCGGAGACCTTTGCTTTTATTATTAATATAATCCTTGACTTTTCTTCATGAGATGGAGAGCAAGCCAGGCACGAAAGTGGTCGTTATCGACGAGATAGGCAAAATGGAACTCTTCAGCCGGCCGTTTGTCAAAGCGGCGAGGCGAACGCTGGATTGCTCGTCCTGCAGGGTCTTCGGCACCATCCCCATCCCCAAAGGAAAAGCGCTCGACCTGGTGGAAGAGGTGCGCTCCAGGAGCGACGTCAGGCTTTTCACCGTGAGTGGCAGGAAAATAGGCGGGGCCCGTACGCAGTGTTCATTTTACCTGTGAAAAGTGATGGGTCCCGGGGACTCGCATGCTCAAAAATCTATAGGTTCCAACAGAGATCTATGGCTCTACAAAATTTTGTGTTATAGAGGTTGACATTGTAAATCGGCGACAAATATATGATATAAATCTATATATTTATTCAGTTTTAATCATCAGAGTTAATTGATAATCAGGGTTGGGTAGGGTTACTTTAATTTGATTACTTTCAATTACTTTTGGATGACTCCAATACCAAATATGCTAATAAAAGACAAAAGAAACCAAATATGAATAAAATGATGACTCACAACACGTGGTAAGCTTTCTCTCCTGGCTTTGATCTCTTTGATCTCCGGCAAAACTAACATCAAATGCGACAGAAACAAAATGAACATAAATCCAAACAGCTTGCCAACATCATTTTGCCTGCACAAAATTTAGTCATTTTATTCATATTTAGTTTTATTAGCATATTTGGTATTGGAGTAATCTAAAAGTAATTGAAAGTAATCAAGTGATTTTTCACTTCACAAAAATATTGTACATTATACAAAATAGTATTGCTGAAATATTAGTCTATATATTAGTGCAGTTTTAATCATCACAGTTAATTGGTAATATACAAAGCAAGTTATCACTTAAGATTTTCCAATTCATATATTCTTTGTTGTTTGCTGTCCTGCCACAGTTGTAATGCCTTCTCAAAGTCCAATCCATTATCATCCTCCTCATAGCGTCACCAGGAATATAATTGAGTCCATTTTGGCAGAAAAGTCCTTGCTAGGAGTATTCTTTTGTTTGTTTTCTTCCGTCGAATCGTTGGCTTCAACACACGTGTTTTCCTTGCCTTCGCGATCTTCCGAAGAATTTCTCCGCCGTTTTTTCGTACCGGAATTATTGCCGTTGTTATCACTTTCTGCATGAAGTTTCGACTTATTACTGACACTGAAGAAATTACCAATTTTGTGTTGACTTTCACCCAATACTAACTTTTTTCGGAGGCATACTTAGCCTTCAACTTCCCTCGACGACAAGCACCACAACAATGACGTAATCTCGAAACAACAAGATCTCGTTGGCCGAGATCGGCGTGCGGACGAAAACTCGGACCGCAATACCAAAACAACAATGGCGGATCTGCCTGACGAAAAGTTTGGAGTGCGGTAAATCTTTGTTTAAAAAAAAAATGTAATCGGGTAAAAATGACAATTTTGTGTCGAAAAAGTTGCGTCCCGGGGACGCACGTTGATTTGAAACTATGCGTCCCCATCAAAAATGATGCGTCTTGGACACGGGGACGCGAGCAAACGAGAACACTGCCGTATGGGATATCGAGGTCACTTTTAAGAGCGTTTCAGTAGCACCGCGTTTACAGTTGCAGTCTGACGAGACAAGCGGTCTGTCGTGTATTGTCTTACGAGCGGGATTAACAGAATGCGCGCGTGACTGATCAGACAACAATGGCTTTGCTCAAATGTCCCCAATTTGTATGGGGGACGTGGGGAAGGAATTAAAAATGCTAAGTTAGGAGTTACGTACCCAGTGTATCAATGAAGACCTCCCAAAGCGCTTTACGATTTGCTTCACACTTACCCATTCACACACACTCACACACACCAATGCCGGCATCAACGACCAGCTCATCGGGGGCATTTGGGATTCAGTGTCTTGCCCAAGGACACTTCGACATGTAACACGGAGGAGGCGGGAATCGAACCTGCGACCTCCCAAGACGAGAGCTTTACCTCCTGAGCTAATTACCATGCAGTGCATGAACAATGTTTACGCTAATATACATTGATAGATGTAAAAATGTACCATACCCCTTCATAGATTTTTAATAAATGTTTCTTTTTTAACAAGTTTTGATTACTAATGAAATATTATATGCATAAATCAATAAAAAATTATACAACACAAAGAAAGCTGAAAAAATAAAACATGCATTTATAAAATATTTTGATTGTTTATTCATTATTTTTTTAAGAAAAAAATATGAAATACAAACAACCTAAATGAATGGAATAAAAAAAAAATTCTCCCTTTTTTTAATTGGATTTTATTTATTTTCTCTTGTATAATATATAGAAAATATATATATTTTTTACTTAATTTTTCAAAAACTGTTTATAAAATTTCTGGTATTTCTAGTACTATTATTAATTCTTCAAATGAAAAAACAAGATTATAAATACAAAATGATAGCTACAAAATAACTTCAAAATTAATTAAAAAAAAACGTTTTTACAATTTGTATTTACTTTCTTGTATGTGACATAAAAATATAGAATAAATTGTAAAAAATATGATGTAGAAGAAATACATTTAATAATTTTTCATTCAATAGTTCTAAAAATTTTTTTTTTGTTATTTTTTGATTTAAATATAAAAATCTGAGGAACAGAAAAATTAACCTTAAAATAAATGAATGAATAAATTAGTTTGGCTGGCAAGCAGCTGAGGGTATCCCCTGCCCACTTCCTAAAGATAGCTGGGGTAGGCTCCAGCACCCCGCGACCCTACTGAGGATAAGAGGTGCAGATCCATATATATATATATATATATATATATATTTTTTTTTTTGCGTCTATTGAAATCATTTTTTTTAAATAATTTCTAATTATCAAAAATAGAAACATATATTAATCAATAAAAACATTTTAATTTGTAATTTATAATTTTGAAAATATGTAATTATTAATTTTTCATTATTCATGATCAAATTATCTATTTTTAATTGAAAATATTCATTTTGAATTAGTAATGCTTTAATAATTTGAATGATCCTATTTTAACCAACTGCTATTTGTTTTCTTGCCCAGGTGACAAAGGAGAACAGAAACACTATCCTGCAAGAAATTCTATCAGCTCTCCGGGACTGTTTACAATAGCAGAACACAAAGATGTCCAAATAGAAAGGTAAAACTTGTTTATAGATTCATCTGGAGCATTATTTTATTTTGACGTCTTCCGACCTCGTTCACTGGTCACCCAAAAACCCGATATCCGCACAATTCATGTTCTATATTCCATTCAAACGGATTCATACCCGATTCAAACCTTCCTTCCTTTTCTACCGTCCGCCCAACAAACCGCGGTCGGAGTCCCGCCTCCGTAATCGTTCCCAGATTGCCTAACCCTAACCCCGAGATGGATTTTGCGGCGAATTCGGACCACTAATACGCGTCCTTAGTGGTCGGATTTCGAACCTTGTTAGCGTAGCGGCTGCACGGGCCAAAACATCTGCACGGGCCGCGACATAAGTCCAGAAGTGAAATATGTCTTTTTAGTTTCATTTTCCTTTGCATTCCGATTAAAAAGGAAAATTGTGAAAATTCTTATGGATGCAGTGTTCTCGTTTGCCCTCATCCCTGCGTCCTAGACGCATCATTTTTGCTGGGGACGCAGTCTCAAATTTGCCACAAAATTGTCATTATTACCCGATTACTTTTTTTAACAAAGATTTACCGCACTCCAAACTTTTCGTCAGGCAGATCCGACAGATGTTGTTTTGGTCTCGCGGTTCGAGTTTTCGTCTGCACGCCGATCTCCAGTTCTGTATTGAAAAGTCCGTCTCTTTTTAGAGAATCGGCTTTTTCGGCTCAACTCATTCTAGAGAGCCGGCTCTCAAACGGCTCACTTGCTTTAATGCATTATATTACGAATTATAATGTTGTATAAAGAAGTTAAGAAAAAAGGAAGTATAAAAGGAGAAAATGAAAAAAAAGACAGGTTTGTGGTTATCCCTTTAATCGGTATATTACCAACAATAATTTGATGCAGAAAACGGATTCATAATTTGATGGTTAAAACTGAATGAATATATAGGTTTTTATTATATATTTGTCACCGATTTACAATTTCAACCCCGATAACACTAAATTTTGGGGACCCAAAGATTTTTGAGCATGCGAGTCCCCGGGACCCATCACTTTTCTCAGGTAAAATGAACACTGTGGATGTGTTGATTACTTTTGGTCATTGTATTGTTACACGTCGGACCATAGTCAGTATGAGTAGAAGTACAGTATGCCACAAAATTGAGTTCCCACCTCACATTTCCGCAGAGAATTTATTATAGTGTTTAGTGGAAGATCACGACTTGACTTTGTTGGGAATTAATATCAAAATGTACCGTTTACCAAATTGTTCGAATTAGTTATCTGACTCCATTAACCAAACACAAGCTACATTCACCCAACAATTTATGCACGCTCGTTTCTTGACGGAAAAGATGAACAGGAAAGCCGTCATTTCCACACGAGGGCAGATTTAATTTCATTAACAATTTAACTACTCCATCGAATACGGCCGAATTGGTGTCGTTGGAGTCTCTGGGAAGCCCTCTTCTGAAGTCCTTTAACTCTCTCCTATTCACCATCTTGTCCCCGCATAATGGAGGGCCGACTCCTCCCTTGGGCGTGCCAAGGAAGCCCCCGCCCCCCCCGGGCGTCGCGATGTCTGGAATACTCAAAACAACATCGAGCGTTTCTACGTCATCGGGGTCTTTCTGCGTCTGGATGTCCCGTTCCCGCCGTTCCTGTAAACAACATTTTCCACCAGGGTGCCCTGACATTGAACTACAGCGCAGTCAGTGAATATCTTTTGCATTAAATGTAATTTGCAGTCAATTGTATAAAATCCTTTATTATCAAATGTATAAAATCCTTCAAAATGAAGAAAGATGGCTTTGACACCATTAAAAGAAGTCTGTCAAGAAAGGCCATGACTTACTAGAAACGATACTCTGTGCTCTGATGAGACAAAGATGAATTGATTTGGCTCAGATGGTGTAAAGCATGTGTGGCGGCAACCAGGTGAGGAGCACAAACATATTTGTGTCAAGCATGGTGTTGGGAATGTCATGGTGCAACTGGAATTGCGGAGTTGTATTTCATTTAGGGTAACACAAACTCGAGTATGTACTGTGAAATATTGCAGCAGATATCGATCCATTCCTCCAGAAACTAGGACACAGGAAATATTCCAGCCTGACAATGACCCCAAAGAAACTTCTTACATGACTAAGGCTTTTCTAAAGGGCTTATGGGTAAAGGGGATGGACTGGCCAGGCATGTCTCCAGATCTAAACCCAATAGAATCTTTGGGGCATCTTCAAGCGGAAGGTGGAGAAGCACAAGATGTTGAATATCCGCCAGCTCAGTCATCTTGTCATGGAGGAGTGGAAGAGCACAGCTTTGCATGCTTTGACTATTGGGGGAACGTTTTGTAAAGTACCCCATCGCGAAAAACGGGCCATTACCAGGGATCAGAATTTTCCGCGGATCCGCGGATTTCCGCTGTTTTTGAACCCCAAAGGTCATTCCCGTAAATCGTCTAAATTCGATGAGAAAATATTTTGGGGGGGTGAGGTATGATACGTGACTGTTTCATCACCCCAAGTTAGCAGTTAGAGATCGCGAGAAAAATCGGCAAAAAGAAGCGCAGCGCATTAGATCTATAACACACAACAAATAGATCGACTCCTACCATTGGTCGATAGGTTCGCTGATAACCAATCAGCGGAGCTTTTGTTCAGAGCATTGGCTTTGTCAAACATGGCGCTCCTTCCGGTCTTTTCAAACGGTGAAATGAGTGTTTGAAAAAGTAAATATGAAAATACTAAGAAAAGAAGACGAGGCTTTTGTCTCCGAGATTGATAAAGGAATCAAGAATAAATTTAAGTGGTCATGGCTGGAGAAGACTGTCACAGACTGACATGTATTTTCTTTAAGCATGTTCAGTTTGTGCATTCTATTTTCAAATTAAGGATGAATGGTTATTAATGTATATATTTTCATATATATTGTTGATTAGTAGCTAAATACAAGGTCCATCTTCATCATTAAAACACAACAACAATGGTGATGGTTGTAACATTGTAATCCCCCAACTGTTTTAAACATCTTAAAACTGAAAAAAATACATGGTTTCTGTTTTGTTGGATTTAATTCATTCTAGTGCAATTTTCACATAGCAAATAAGATAAATGCTTCGCCCCCCTGAGCCCCCCCACCGGGCTCCGCCCTGGACCTGGCCGGGGCCTGCGGCCCCTGGACCCTGGCTATTTCAGCTGAAAATGAAAATCTCCATTCTGATCCCTGCATTACTGAGAATATTAGTATTGACAATAAAGGGTGTACTAAATCATGTGTCCAAAATGGCTGACCCTTACCATTTTCCTGAGTGGGAAAATCTGGAACGTACTGTATCATTTTTCCAAGATGGCCACCCCCACTGTTGTCCTGGACGCCAGAATCCAAGGTTTACCTAATCAATTGTCTAATTTGGCCGCCCACACTCTTTTTTGTCTCTTTATTTCTGCAAATCTTTGCAAATTTTACAACATTCCTTGAAAATCACAATGACCCGTCACTGATGAACAATCCTTACTTTACGTATTCCTCAAAAAACGTATTTCACTCGTTAACATGCTTAAAAAAACAAAATGTAAAACCAAAAATACCTCACTTAGGCCTGAAAGACCAAGATGTAAAAAATAAACCTCACTCGGTGCCAACGACGGCTAAAAACGTCAAAACAAACTCAGACACAGCACACACAACTCGGTATATAAATATCGTCAGTAGTAGTGAAACTCCTCCGAACGTTACGGGTCTTTTCTGGAAAAGAACTTCTTCAAGACCGATTTATCCCGGGACTCTGGGAGGGTCCCGCCGTCCAGGAATTCGTCTCCTAGCACTAGCGTCACTCGGTAGTTAGGCCCCGCCTCCAGACTTCTTCCGGACCGTTCCATCTTTCGATAGGTGGCTGGGAGACCACACAGAAAACCGAAAGTCGAGACAAACGTTCTCAAGATCCTTGAAGGGGAGTCGTTCGGAAACTAACCGGAAGTGAAGGAGTGGGGGCGGTGCTTGTTCTTTGGCCATTCCTGATTGGCCTGCGAGGGGGAACGATCGGAAGACGAGGTGTTGTCTCCGCCTCCTCCGTAAAGCTCGGCGGTCGCCATCTTGTTGCTCCCGTTCGCGTCATCTATCGAGAGAACAAATATGGAGAACTCGTTCTGTTTTAATAGCGATACATGAGCTCCCTCTAGTGGCTTGTCAAAGAATCGCTCAAAGAAATTTATTAAATATTAAAGTGAAAGTGTGAAATGATTCACCACTAAAAGGCGTTGTAGCTTAGATCGAAGCAGAACAACAACAAAAGACTTAGCCAGTTAGATACACCTGGAGCGACTGAAAAGAGCTAATAGCTGGAGTTGGTCAGAGCTGGCAGAAGTGGCTAACTTAATCGCTAAGTTGAGTTGGTAAGAGCTGGTGCAAGTGACTAATTGCAGTGGCTTAACATTGCTGGGGTTGGTAAAAGCTAGTTAAAGTGACTAACATTAGCAGCTTAGCAAAGTTTGAGTTGGTCAAAACTGATCGAGGTGGCTAATTTTAGCAGTTAAACATAGCTGGAGTAGGTCATATCTTGTGGATGCGGGTAATTTGAGTGGCTTAACATTGCTGGGGTTGGTAAAAGCTAGTTAAAGTGACTAACATTAGCAGCTTAGCATAGTTTGAGTTGATCAAAACTAATCGAGGTGGCTAATTTTACCAGTTAAACATAGCTGGAGTAGAGCATAGCTAGTGGATGTGGCTAATTTTAGTGGATTAACATTACTGGGATTTGTAAAAGCTAGTTAAAGTGACTAACATTAGCAGCTTAACATAGTTCCGAGTTGGTCAGAGCTAGTGGAAATGGCTCATTTTAGCAGTTAAACATAGCCTGAGTATCTCATAGCTAGTGGAAGTGGCTAACTTTGGCAGATAAATATAGCTAGAGTAGGTCATATCTAGTGGATGCGGCTAATTTGAGTTCCTTAACATTGCTGGGATTGGTAAAAGCTAGTTAAAGTGGCTAACATTAGCAGCTTAGCATAGTTTGAGTTGGTCAGAGCTGGTGGAAGTGACTAATTGCAGTGGCTTAACATTGCTGGGGTTGGTAAAAGCTAGTTAAAGTGACTAACATTAGCAGCTTAGCAAAGTTTGAGTTGGTCAAAACTGATCGAGGTGGCTAATTTTAGCAGTTAAACATAGCTGGAGTAGGTCATATCTTGTGGATGCGGGTAATTTGAGTGGCTTAACATTGCTGGGGTTGGTAAAAGCTAGTTAAAGTGACTAACATTAGCAGCTTAGCATAGTTTGAGTTGATCAAAACTAATCGAGGTGGCTAATTTTACCAGTTAAACATAGCTGGAGTAGAGCATAGCTAGTGGATGTGGCTAATTTTAGTGGATTAACATTACTGGGATTTGTAAAAGCTAGTTAAAGTGACTAACATTAGCAGCTTAACATAGTTCCGAGTTGGTCAGAGCTAGTGGAAATGGCTCATTTTAGCAGTTAAACATAGCCTGAGTATCTCATAGCTAGTGGAAGTGGCTAACTTTGGCAGATAAATATAGCTAGAGTAGGTCATATCTAGTGGATGCGGCTAATTTGAGTTCCTTAACATTGCTGGGATTGGTAAAAGCTAGTTAAAGTGGCTAACATTAGCAGCTTAGCATAGTTTGAGTTGGTCAGAGCTGGTGGAAGTGACTAATTGCAGTGGCTTAACATTGCTGGGGTTGGTAAAAGCTAGTTAAAGTGACTAACATTAGCAGCTTAGCAAAGTTTGAGTTGGTCAAAACTGATCGAGGTGGCTAATTTTAGCAGTTAAACATAGCTGGAGTAGGTCATATCTTGTGGATGCGGGTAATTTGAGTGGCTTAACATTGCTGGGGTTGGTAAAAGCTAGTTAAAGTGACTAACATTAGCAGCTTAGCATAGTTTGAGTTGATCAAAACTAATCGAGGTGGCTAATTTTACCAGTTAAACATAGCTGGAGTAGAGCATAGCTAGTGGATGTGGCTAATTTTAGTGGATTAACATTACTGGGATTTGTAAAAGCTAGTTAAAGTGACTAACATTAGCAGCTTAACATAGTTCCGAGTTGGTCAGAGCTAGTGGAAATGGCTCATTTTAGCAGTTAAACATAGCCTGAGTATCTCATAGCTAGTGGAAGTGGCTAACTTTGGCAGATAAATATAGCTAGAGTAGGTCATATCTAGTGGATGCGGCTAATTTGAGTTCCTTAACATTGCTGGGATTGGTAAAAGCTAGTTAAAGTGGCTAACATTAGCAGCTTAGCATAGTTTGAGTTGGTCAGAGCTGGTGGAAGTGGCTCATTTTAGCAGTTAAACATACCCTGAGTAGCTCATAGCTAGTGGAAGTAGCTAACTTTAGCAGTTACATAGCTGGAGTGGGTCATATCCAGTGGATGCGGCTAATTCGAGTGGCTTAGCATTGCTGGGATTGGTAAGAGCTAGTGAAATTGGTTAACATTAGCAGCTTAGCATAATTTGAGTTGGTCAAAACTGATCGAGGTGGCTAATTTTAGCAGTTAAACGTAGCTGGAGTAGGTCATATCTTGTGGATGCGGCTAATTTGAGTCTCTTAACTTAAAGTTAAAGTTACTAACATTAGTAGCTTAGCATAGTTTGAGTTGGTCAAACTGATGGAAGTGGCTCATTTTAGGAGTTAAACGTAGCTGGAGTAGGTCATATCTAGTGGATGCGGGTAATTTGAGTGGTTTAACATTGCTGAGGTTGGTAAAAGATAGTTAAAGTGGCTAACAGTAGCAGCTCAGCAAAATTTGAGTTGGTCAGAGCTGGTGGAAGTGTCTCATTTTAGCAGTTAAACATAGCCTGAGTAGTTCATAGCTAGTGAAGGTGGCTAACTTTAGCAGTTAAACATAGCTGGAGTGGGTCATATCCAGTGGATGCGGCTAATTTGAGTGGCTTAACATTGCTGGGATTTGTAAAAGCTAGTTAAAGTGGCTAACATTAGAAGCTTAGCATAGTTTGAGTTGGTCAAAACTCATAGAAGCGGCTAATTTTAGCAGTTAAACATAGCTGGAGTAGGTCATAGCTAGTGGAAGTGGCTAACTTTAGCAGTTAAACATAGCTGGAGTAGGTCATATCTCGTGGATGCGGCTAATTTGAGTGACTTAACTTTGCTGGGATTGGTAAAAGCTAGTTAAAGTGGCTAACATTAGCAGCTTAGAATAGTTTGAGTTGGTCAAAACTGATAGAAGCGGCTAATTTTAGCAGTTAAACATAGCTGGAGTAGGTCATATCTCGTGGATGCGGCTAATTTGAGTGACTTAACTTTGCTGGGATTGGTAAAAGCTAGTTAAAGTGGCTAACATTAGCAGCTTAGAATAGTTTGAGTTGGTCAGAGCTGGTGGAAGTGGCTTATTTTAGCAATTAAACATAGCCGAGTAGGTCATAGCTAGTGGATGTGGCTAATTTGAGTGGCTTAACATTGCTGGAGTTGGTAAAAGCTGGTGAAAGTGGCAAACATTAGCAGCTAGCATAGCTGTAGTTATTCAGAGCTGGTGTAAATGTCTAACTTTAGCTTCTAGCAAGAGAAGGTACTAAAAAGGCCATGAAATGATTGCAAGTCGTTGTAGATTAGATTAAAGATGAATAACGAAAGACCGAGCGATCTGCATACACCCGGATTGACTGACAAGAGCTAATAGCTGGAGTTGGTCAGAGCTAGTGGAAGTACCTAACATTAGCGTCTTAGTGTCGTTGTTGTTGGTCAGAGCTGGTAAAAAGGGCTAACTTGACCGGCCAGGCATAGCTGGAGTTGGTCAGAGTGGGTGGAAGTGGCTAACTTTAGGGGCTTACATAATTAAAGTTGGTTAAAGCTGATGTAAGTGGCTAACGTTAGCGGATTAGCATTGATTGACCTAAGTAGAACTGGTGTACGTGACTTAACTTTCGGCGCTAGCGAAAAAACTACTAGAATGGCCAGTAAAAGATTGCAAGAACAAGTTTATTTTTACACAAAACAGCTAACAATAAACATAAAGGGTAGCGCTAAGCCGTGCTTGCAGCCAATGGGCAAGTATAAGTGGCTAGTGAAAGAAACAGTAGAAAAAATGTGACGGACCTGACCATCAAAGGCAGCTGTGGAAGACGAGTGAAGCGCCAAGCAATAGCAGCTACACCAACAATAGCAGCTAGCAGCAAGCAATAGCCTGCAGTTAAGTGGAGAACATGAGTGGCTAGAGAAGGAATCAGTGGAGGAATTATAAATTTCCATGAGTCTTTACAAAACATGCTTCTAAGCGAGTTTCATGTGTTTTTTATTATTATACGAATGGACTATTTAAATTAAAACGAATAAAAGATTTTCACACCACCAGGGGTCGCTGTATAGATAGATTCTTTTTTTACGTTTGTATTCTTTCTTTCAGGTCGATTCCAGTTCCATGTGCTAAGCACAGTTTAATTCCTTACTTTTTGCGACAGTTTTAATTTTTAAATCGTATTTATTATGATTATTCATCATTATGTTTTTGAGGAAATATGAATATGTTATAAACGTAATCGCTATTGAAGCAGATTTTCTCTGAAAGTGATGTGACTGAACGCCATTGTTTCACTTCCAGTCAAAAGTTAGTCTGTGTTGGAGCTCCCTCTAGAGACCAGGTTCAGAAGCGCAGCAACTAGGCACATAGTAGGGTTGATATTTGCTGTTGGCACCAGGAGCTGTCTCTCTCTCTCCCTCTCTCTCTCTCTCTCTCTCTCTCTCACTCCTTCTTTTTCACTCTTTCTTCCTCCCTCACTTTGTCACCCTGCTTCTCTCTCTCTCTCTCTCACACACTCCTTCTTTTTCACTCTTTCTCCCCCCTCTCTTTGTCACCCCGTTTCTCTCTCTCTTTCTCTCTCTCTCTCACACTCCTTCTTTTTCACTCTTTCTTCCTCCCTCTCTTTGTCACCCTGTTTCTCTCTCTCTCTCACACTCCTTCTTTTTCACTCTTTCTTCCTCCCTCTCTTTGTCACCCTGTTTCTCTCTTTCTCTCTCACACTCCTTCTTTTACACTCTTTCTTCCTCCCTCTCTTTGTCACCCTGTTTCTCTCTCTCTCACACTCCTTCTTTTTCACTCTTTCTTCCTCCCTCTCTTTGTCACCCTGTCTCTCTCTCTTTCTCTCTCTTACTCCTTTTTCACTCTTTCTTCCTCCCTCTCTTTGTCACCCTGTTTCTCTCTCTCTCTCTCTCTCTCTCACACACTCCTTCTTTTTCACTCTTTCTTCCCCCCTATTTTTGTCACCCTTTTCTCTCTCTTTCTCTTTCTCCCTCACACTCCTTCTTTTTCACTCTTTCTTACTCCCTCTCTTTGTCACCCTGTTTCTCTCTCTCTCTCTCTCTCTTTCTCACTCCTTTTTTCACTCTTTCTTCCTCCCTCTCTTTGTCACCCTGTTTCTCTCTCTCTTACACTCCTTCTTTTTCACTCTTTCTTCCTCCCTCTCTTTGTCACCCTGTTTCTCTCTCTCACACTCCTTCTTTTTCACTCTTTCTTCCTCCCTCTCTTTGCCACCCTGTTTCTCTCCCTCTCTCTCTCTCCCACAGTCTTTCTAATACTTTGCTCTCTTGTCCTCACTCTATTATTCCTCCTACACTCTTTGTTCTCTCCCTCACTGTCTCTCTATTTCTTCTCTCTTTCTTTTATCCACATTCTCTGTCTTTTTTCATTCCTCTTTCTCTTGCATTGTCAAATTTTCTCTCCCTCTTTGTCCTTCTCTCTTTTTGTCTCTGTATTTTTCTCTTTCTTCTGCTATTTGTCTATTTATTTTCCTTCTTCTCTCTATCACTTCTCTATTTATTTTTCTCATCCCTCTGTGTCTTTCTCTCTTCTTTTATGAAACTATCTTTCTCTTTTCTCTCTCCCTTTCTCTCACTCTGTCTCTTTTTCACTCTCTCTCATTCTCTCTCTCTTTTGCTCTTTCTCTTTCTCTCCCTCTCAACTTTACTCTCACTCTGTTACTCTCTCTTTCTCTACCTCACTGTTTTTGTAATAGTTCTCTCTTGTTCCCACTATTTTTCTCCTTCACTCTTTTCTTTATGTTTCTTTTATCTACTTTTTCAATTCCCTTTCTCTTTCATTCTCAATTTCTCTCTCTCTCTCTCTCTCTCTCTCTCTCTCACGCTTTCTATTTTTTCTCTCTTTCTCTTCCTCTGTGTATTTCTATTTATTTTTCATTTACTCTTTTCCTATATCATTTCTCTTTTTCTTACTATTTTTTATTATCTGTCTGTCTCTCTTCTCTCTCTCTCTCTCTCTCTCTCTCTCTCTCTCTCTCTCTCTCTCTGTGTCTCTCTCTGTGTCTGTCTCTGTGTCTTGTTGTCTCTCTCTCCCTCTCTCTCTCTCTCTCTATCTCTCTCTCTCTCACTGTCTCTCCCTCTTTCCCTCTCTCTCTCTCTCTCTCTCTTGTTGCTTCTGTCTCCCTCCTGCTCTCTCTCTCTCTCTCTCTCTCTCTCTCTCTCTCTCTCTCTCTCTCTCTCTCTCTCTCTCTCTCTCTTGTTGCTTCTGTCCCCCTCCCGCTCTCTCTCTCTCTGTCTCCCTCCCCCTCTCGCTCTCTCATGTTCTCTCTCTCTCTCTCATGCTCTCTCTCTCTCTCTCCCTTGTTGCTTCTGTCTCCCTCCCGCTCTCTCTCTGTCTCTCTCTCTTTCTCTCATTGCCTCTGTCTCCCTCTCGTTCTCTCTCTCTCTCTCCCTGTCTCTGTCTCTTTCTGTCTCTCTCTCCCTGTCTCTGTCTCTGTCTGTCTGTCTCTGCCTGTCTCTGTCTCTTTCTCTCTTCTGCGCTCTCTCTTGTTGCCTCTGTCTCCCTGCCTGTCTCTGTCTCTGTCTCTCTCTCTCTCTCTCTCTCTCTCTCTCATTGCCTGTGTCTCTTGTTGCCTCTGTCTCCCTCCCGCTATCTCTTTCTGTCTCTGTCTCTCTGTCTCTGTATGTCTCTCTCTTTCTCTCTCTCTCTTTCTCTCTCTCTCTCTTCATATGTTCCTCACGATAATATATTCTGTTTTTCTATTGATGTAATACCACAACTTGGTTGTGTCTCCTCTTTACCTTTTCATAATATGTGTGAAGCAGCGAAGAGCTCCATCATGATCACAAGACTACGGTTGTGGACATGTTTTCATTGTTATGTTCCTCACCATAATATATATTGATTTTATATAGAACTTGGTCGTGTCCCCTCTCAAACTCTTCATAATGTGTGCGAGGCACCAAAATCTCATAATTCTAATCATGTTTATGTTCCTCACGATAATATATTCTGTTTTTCTATTGATGTAATACCACAACTTGGTTGTGTCTCCTCTGAGACTGGGAGGTCGCTGGTTCGCGCCTCGGCCGAGTCATACCTAATTGGTATAATGGCGGCGCCCTCTGTTGGCTGCGGCTGCATCGACTCGCTACAACGGGTCAGGTGTATCGACATTTCGTTCTGTGTACATTGTTACAAAGAATTACAATACAAAGGAAATTATTATTATTATTATTATATCCCTCCTTCATATCCCTCTCTCCCTTTCTATTTAATCTACGAGTCCGGCCCCCGTGAGAATGTATTCTTCTACTACGTGGGCCTCGAGCTTAAACGCTGTCTACCGTAGAGGTGGAGCGCAAGGTCTCCATTATCCCTAGAAGAGCAGAAGGTCTTACGTCCAAGCGTGGACCAAACGGTCCGATGTTCTTGCCGGAGTCCGGGTGGGAACTCTCCGGAGAGGACAACCGAGTCTTGGGCCGGAGTCGGTGCTTTCCGTCTCGGATACGTCGAGGTGACGTCACGCAGGGACACTCTGTTGAGAATGTCGCCATCTGCTGGGACACTCGAGGACAATCTTGTGGACTGACTTGCACCTTTTATGATCATAAAAAAAAGAAATCATGTGTCAAATCTGTCATGATTACTGATGTGACTCAGCTGTGCCCGCTCTTTCGGCGCTAACCGACGCGGGTTCTGATTGGATCAATCCCCTGTTGTCAGTCCGTCTGCAAACCTCAGTCTATGCTAGGCAAGCCTTTTTTTGACCCTGACTCCCGCCTGTCCCGTTTTTGCTCCCGTCTGTCTCCGGCGACGACCTGTTTTATTCTGGCCACGTCTGCTCTCGTCCCGGCTTACGACCCGTTTTGTCCCCGACTACGTCTACTCTCCCGTCCCAGCTTACGTCTTGTTTCCGACCCCGACCACGCATTGCTCTACCAGTCCCAGCTACCGACCTGTTTTTCTGTCCCTGACACTGTTGTCGCTCGCTACGGAAGATCCACTTCCGTGTTCAGATCACAATCAGAGTATAAAAGCGACTTGCTTCCCGCGTCCAGCGAACACCGGAATCATGGGCGCAGCCCTTCCTCTTTCCTTCAATAAAACTTGTGAGAAACGTAACGCAATTGGGTCCTGTTTCCGTTCCGGTCCTGACAGGGAGGACATTAGGGGACACTGGGAAAAGAAACACTAGAGACAGGAAAAAGATATATTAATGAAAAAGGAGGGACAGAAAAGGACAATGAAGACAAGAAAACATTTTCTTATGGAGGAGGAGGACACTAAGGGACATTGGGAACAAAAAAAAAACTTTTCTGGGAGGGGACAACATAAAACTGGAGATGAAACAATTGGATTTTTAAGGGGAGGAGCAGCATCGAGGGACACAAGGGACAAGAAAAAAATACTTTTACACAGGGAATGGACATAAAAGGGAAAAAAAATATGTCGATGAAGGACATTCAAGGACAAAGCGGACACGGAGAACATAGTCTGTCAAGAAAGGTCATGGCTTACTGGAATCGTGTGCGCAGCTTTTCCTCTTTCTTTCAATAAAACTTGCGGTAAACGCTACGCAATTGGGTCCTGTTTCCGTTCTGGTTCTGACAAAATCATATCAAAATTTGCGTAGCATTTTTCAGACGACAAATTGAACACGTGCTGCCGAATTTTGCATGCAATATTTTAGGGGGAGTCCAGAAAGTAAGGAATTACAATATTTGAAACGAGAAGAGATAAAAGCACGGATTGATACCTCCTTGTTTCTCTAAGAGAACAATGAGCAGAGCCTGGCTATATCCTTCAATTGATACACGCTTACAATATTATTTTTGGAGAGTCCGGAGAGCATGGAATTACAACCACCCATACGAAAGAAGATACATTCATGCATCCACATTTTAGGCTCGCCTGAGAGAGAAATGGGCGGAGTCTGTTTGATCTTTAAATTTAAAAAAGCAGTCTTAGTTATATTTTTCATGTGTGTATTCAGGCAGCACGGCAGCGCAGTGGTTAGAGCGTGTGCAGCACAGCTCTGAGGTCATGAGATCGAACTTCCTGTGTAGAGTTTGCATGTTCTCCCCGTGCTTGCGTGCGTTTCCTCCGGGCACTCCGGTTTCCTCCCACATTCCAAAAACATGCATGTCTGGTTAATTGGCCGGTCCAAATTGTCCCTAGGTGTGAATGAGCGAGTGAGTAATTGCCCCTGGGTGTGAATGAGCGAGTTAGTAATCGTCCCTGGGTGTGAATGAGCGAGTGAGTTATCTGTCTCTATGTGCCCTGCGACTGGCTGGCAACCAGTTCAGGGTGTCCCCTGCCCACTGCCCGGAGATAGCTGGGATGGGCTCCAGCACCCCCGCGACCCTACTGAGGATAAGTGGTGCAGATAATGGATGGATGTGTGTATTTATATTAAGCTCAGTTTCTAAAAAACACCCAAATTTTTCCCAGAATCACTTCTGAAAATCGCTTACCAGTGATGGGTCATTACAATTTTTTTTAGTTATTTCTAACTAGTATGATGTTTTAGTGGTTGAGTGAGTCATCTCAACCTGGTAAAGACATAGTTATAACATGATAAGTTGTTGTTTTAGAAATGTATATTACATTTAAATTAATCAGTGAGAAAAAAGGAGCTTCAAAAAAGCTCTGACCCCTGGAGTAAAGATTAAAAAGCATTGGGCCTACAATAGAACCCTGGGGAACACCGCTTTTCATTTCATGGTTCCTGAAGAACACCTACCTTGTATTTTGTCCATCCATGTTTCCATCATTAATGGTGACGGTGCATTGAAAAGATACTCGGAGCCGTCGCGTAGCCTGAAAGCCACAAAACCAAAGTTACAAGATACCCGGAATCCGTCCGTTTTCCTTGGTTCCGTCCTAACCTGAGACGGAAGCAGTTGGGTTTCTTGGTGTAGTCCGGTGCTGAAGAACACTCTGCCCCGGCAAGGTTCAAAGGCAGGTTGCACGCGCGACTCTGCAAACATGTTTACCCTGTCGTCAATGGGGACTGTGTGCTTTGCAGCCTCGGTGCATCGCAGGTGGAGAAATATTCCGAGATCCGTTATCCCCAATCGCATATTGCTGCTAGCAGGGGCTGGCAGAGCACAAATTTGTCTAGCCTGGTGGGGCTATTTCGCCATTCTGTCCACCAAAAAGTGAAATGTATTCATGCAGCTGTAATCTATTATCCCTTATTGCATATTTGCCGCTACTGTTTTCTGCACTCCTGCATTCTCAATCCATTACCCTCAATCTTATATTGCTGTGAACAGGGACCCCCAGAAGGCACTTTTGTCAGGAGTCTTGTCGTTCAAGACCTCCTAAAATGATACGCGCAGTTTTCTTGCTTTTTACTCTTTTCCTTGTTTTTTTCCTGCTTGTTTCCTTTTTCACTTTTACCTTTTTATTTATATTATGATTATTTTTTTTTTCCCGAGCTTTCTAATTTTTTTCTCTTGCTTTTTTTTCTTTTTTTCTTCTTCTTTTCTTTCTTTTTTTTCTTTGTTTCCTTTTTTCTTTTTCTTTCCTTTTTTATTTTTCTTTTCTTGCTTTTTTCCTTTTTTTATTCTTTTCTTCTTCCTTTCTTTCTTTTTTCTTTTTTTCTTTTACTTTTATTTCATTTTCCTTTTTCTCTTCTTTACTTACTTTTATTCCTTTTATTCTTCTTTTCTTTCCTTTTTCCTTTTTTCTTCATCTTTTCTTTCTTTTTCACCATTGTTTCACTTCTTTTCTCACCTTTTTTTGTTTTTCATTCTTTGATTTCAATTTTTCTTTTTTCTTCTTTCATTTAATTTTCTTAATTTTTTTTCTTGCTTTTTACTACTTTCCTGTTTTTTTCCTTTCCCACTTTTACCTTTTTTATTATTTTTCCTAGCTTTCTACTTATTTTCTCTTGCTTTTTTTCTGGTTTTTCTTTCTTTTTTGTTCTGTTTTTATCCTATTTTTCTTTTTTGCCTTCTTTCCCCCCTTTTAAATCATTTTGTGCATAATAACCCCTGCCCCAGAATGATGTCGCTTCCTCTACGAACAGAAGCTTAGGAGTCTTTGCAGTTCATACACTATTTCTATGACCTTTCATGGGTGCACAACAGCAAACAGGCCCCCCTTACATCGTCATCAACACATCCCAGACAATCATGAGCTTCTCTCTACCTAGTCTTAGCGCAAGTCTTTTCCGACACGTTTTTTCCTCTTATTAACGACAAAAATGACAATAAAGATTTAATTCACGGCCGTGCTGGACTCACCCTGAGGGTTTCCTTTCTGTCCTGGTAGAAGCATAAAGTGTGCCGGTGCAGGACGGTATGGAAGGAGGTCCAGCCCCTGGAGGTCGCCTGTGGAAAGAAGATATCAAAAAGCTCCGCTGACGAGATTCTTTACACCAGGGGTGTCAAACTCATTTGAACTCGGGGGCCACACGATAGAACAAACATTCTGTCGGGGGCCGGACTAGTAGATTAGAGAGAAAGAAATAAGAGAGGAAGAGAAAAAGAAAGAGGGTGGGACAAAGAAAGAGAGAGAGAGAAAAGAGAGACAGAAAGTGAGAGACAAAAAAAACGTGAGGAACAAAACAGATACAAAGAGAAAGAGTGAGAGAGGTGAAGAGAAAGAGAGAAAGATATGCAAAGAAAAATAGAGAAGGAGAGAAAAGAGAAGGAGAGAAAGAGAAAAGGGGAGAAAGAGAGGTGGGTAAAGCAAGATAGAAAGAGAGAAAAAGAAAAAAAGAGCAAAAGAAGGTATAAAGACACAGTGAGAGAAAGAGACAAAGAGGAGAGAGAGAAATATATCCAAAGAAAAATAGAAAGAGAGAAAAGAGAAGGAGAGAAAAGAGAAGGAGAGAAAGAGAAAAGGGGAGAAAGAGAGGAGGGTAAAGCAAGATAGAAAGAGAGAAAAAGAAAAAAGAGAGAGCAAAAGAAGGTATAAATACACAGTGAGAGAAAGAGACAAAGAGGAGGGAGAGAGAGAGAGAGAGAGACAGACTGCGGAGATCATTTCTTCCTCATGCCATGAGGCTCTTTAATTCCACCCGGGGGGAGTAAAAGCCCACATTAAACCCCACATTTACCCTATTTCTATTACAGTGTGTATGTTCCGTGGCACTATTTAAATACTCTATATCAGGGGTGTCAAACTCATTTTAACTCGGGGGCCCGACTAGTAGATTAAGGGGAAAGAAAAGGAGATAAAGAAATAAGAGAAAGGGGGAGGGAAAAGGAGAGAGGCCAGGACCAAGAAAGAAAGAGAGAGAGAGGGAGAGAGCGTGAGAAACAAAAGATAAAAAGTCGTGAGAGAGGGGGGAAAAGAAAGGGAGAGGAAGAAAGAAATCCAAAGAGAAATAGAAAGACAGAAGGAAAGAAAAGAAGAAAGAGAGAAAGAGAAAAGAGAGAAAAGGAAAAAAGGAAGTGAGAGAAAAATAGGTTAAAAGACACAGAGAGGGACAGAGACAAGGAGCAACAAAGGAAGAGAAAAAGAGAGACACAGAGAGTGAAAGAGACAGAGACAGAGTGGGAGAAAAGGGGTGGAAAAGAAAGAGAAAGAGAGAGAGAGAGAGAGAGAGAGAGAGAGAGAAATAAATACAAGTACAGTGTCTTTGTTCGAGGCACCCGGCTTTGGCAACATCAAGTTGACATATTTCAACCTGCACTTTGTTTTTCTCTTGCGCTTCTCTGAGTGTTGTCTCGCGGGCCGGATTCAATCCCTTAGCGGGCCTGATCTGTCCCGCGGGCTGCCTGTTTGACCCCCTTTCTTTATACTCTCTAAGCGTGGAAAACAAACGGAAGCCGGCCTACTTTTTTTCCTCCCAGCTGAAACTTTTGCTTCCTTTCCAGGGTTCCTTCCATGGATTTAAGATGAGGCGTTTCATTCGCTTGTGATGGAGAAGACGGAGTTGATCTTACGAGGGTGCTGCAGCGCCCTCTCGTGGCGGTTGACTCTTCCTGCTTCTCCGGGACCTGGAAACAACGTAGAGTAGTTAACAATGAAAACAATAAATTCTATTCTAAGCAATGTTCCCTGTCATTTTCCTTACGGGTCTGAGCGTTCACACAAAGTCGGTGAGCAACGCTTGAAACAACAGTGAGCGACCATAATCCCAAGTGTGGCAAGATAATTCATTATCAAACCTGTCCAATACTTGACAACAAGTTACATTTTGCTGAGTTTCCGGCAATGCAAAATTATTTTTCTCTTTTGAATCAATTGACTCATGTACTATTGTAAAGGTTGTACAGCCTACAAACGTCTTTCACACGATATCCATTTCTTTTTATTTCCTGATATATTTTGTCGCATAATATTAACATTTTGGGGGGCTTATTGAGTCGCTTGTAAGATACAGAACTGTACTTAATCACATTTTTGAGTGGAAGTACAATGTTGGCAACAAGATTCACTTGATATCATTGGAAATTATTTGAATGCAACACAAACTTTTTCTTCTTTTTCCGTGTTTTTTTTCTACTTTTTTTTAAATTCCTTTAAAAAAAAATCTCATTGTGTTTATTTTTTCCGAGCTGTTACTTTTTTCTTTTTGTTCTCTATTTACTTTTTTCCCCACATTTCTTTCTTTTCCTTTTTTTCTGTCTTTTTTCTAAATGTTTCCTTCTTTTTTTCTCTTCATTTTGTTTCTTTTTTTTCTCAGCTTTTCACTCCTTTTTCATTTTGGTATTTTTTTCTTTTTTGTTCTATTCCCCCCTTCCTTTAAGTCATTTTGTGCGTCATTTTACATCATATTTGGTCATGTTGGGATGAAAGAAGCAAAAACAACCCGAAGAGCCGTTGAGGACCCCTTTTGGTGAGCCGAGCCGAAGGAGCCGGTTCTCGACAAACTCTACTAACTTTACTCAACTTCGTTCTCCTTCGACTCGACTTCAAAATACCGCATTTAGGACACAACGTCAGGGGAACCCGTGTATTTTGACCTTCATGCACTGTAACTTTGACTTAAGTCGCTTCTTAATGAGTCATTTCGAGCCCTGATTTTTGTGCGCCGGCTAGATTTTCTTGTGCGCTGAGAATGCGAGCAGTGCGCAATTGCGCACGCGTGCAGCTTAGAGGGAACACTGATTCTAAGCATTCAAGACTTTAAAACCCCTTGTTAACACATTATTTTAAAAAAGTTATCAAACTACTAAAAATGAATGATTTTTATGGGTATTTCTCTGTTTGGAGCAACATTTCATGCCCGCATTTTTCTCGTACCCTGATTTTCCTTTGAAATCTACAAAATATGTGTATCATGTATTTTAATTAGTGTTTTAAATCATTTAACCCTAACTGAAATGCATTTTTGTTATTGTATGTGAAGGCCATAACATTTTAAAATCAAGAATCAATCATATTGTACATGTCCCAGTAGTAATTAGAATGCGCTCAATTGGCTCCGAAAAAGACTACAATTCCATAAAAGCCATTTACAGGAAGTGACGTCATTCGATTATGGCGAGAGTTTAACGGTGGATAAAGGTAAACTTCAACTTTTACTCTCTTTACTTTTTGTTTTATTTTAAAATGTGTTTTCACTCTAAATTAGACATCGTTTTGGCAAATTGTGAATTATTATTTAATAGTTTTTTTTTTAAATATCAAATGTAGTTATTAAAGTTGTGTTAATCTGTTGAAAAGTTAGCTAGCTAAAAGTTGTAGCTAAAGAGCTACAGCTAGATTAGCTAAATGCTAATGAATAAATAATCCACATTTATTAATAATATTCCTTATTATTAATATTATATCAATTATATTAACTTCACATAGCATCGATGTATGCATTTATGAACAAAACATTTAGTTTTTAAAATAAGCTTTGTAAGTAAAATGTTTGTTAGGTACACTGTTTAAGAAAACAAGCTATAATTAGAATTGCATTCATCACTGACCTTGACCACTACGAATTTCTTAGTGTTAAATATATTAGTTTAGTAATGTTTTATTTTATTTATTATTTTCAAAAATCAAGACACCAAAATGTAGCTGCAAAAAAAAGAATAACACACACTTTAGATTGAAAAAAGGGCAAAAATCAACCATGATTATGAATGTATATACTGCAATCCCTTGATTATCACGGTAGATGGCGATTGAAACCCCAAGCGGTATGCAAAGTGCTGCTAAGTAGCCTCCCCCTTTCTATTTTTTTAATGCTCTATAATAATGGATAATGGATCATAGCTGCAAAGGTGCTGTTTACATTAGGCGGAAAAAACTGACAAAAATCGCTTGCTCGCAGCTGTAGTCACTAGGGATAATGGATCACTGTCAAATCAGCACAGTCCATTTTAAGCGGACAACAATGGCACGCTTCAGAATTTTTAAAAAAGTGTTCTGCTGGCCTCTGTCTCAGCATTAGGCACCTGGGGATAATGGTTCACAGTGAAGGATTTTATACATTTGACTATAAAGGATTTAATAAGATTGAATACAAGTTACATTTATTGAGTTTAATTCAAGGTATTCACTGACTGGGCTTTAGTTCAATGACAGGTCACGCTGTTCCAAATGCAGAATATTTTGACTAGGGAATTTTGATAACAGGACTCTGACGGAGGACGGCAGGCGTTGTTTTGAGATCAAGGCCGATGACGTAGAAACGCTCGGTGTTGTTTCAAGTATTTCAGACATCGCGACACTCTTCGACAAGATGGTGAAGCCCAGGGGGGCTTCCGTGGCACGCCCATGGGAGGAGTCGGCACGCCATTGTGCGGGAAGAGGATGGCCAATGAGAGGAGAGCTTAAGGACTTCAGAAGAGGGCTTCCCAGAGACTCCAACAACACTAATTCGGCCGTTTTCGATGGGGTACACTTAGTTAAATTGTTAATGACATTAAATCTGCCCCGTGTGAAAATATCGGCTTTCCTGTGTATCTTTTCCTTTAAGAAACGAGCGCGCATGAATTGTTTGGTGAATGTAGGTTGTGTTTGGTTAATGGAGTCAATCATTCATTTTATTACAAGCAGGCCAGAACCAAAATGGGTTCTGTTGGATCCTGCTTGCAGCAATATGAAATTGGGGATAATAGATAGCAAAATATTGAGGCTGCAAATGAAAAAGCACAACTTTTTGCGGACTTGTACAACAACTGGGGGCCTCACCTTTGATTCTGTCTCCTCTGCCACTTTAGGTTCCTCCTCTTCTTCCTCTTTGTATTGGTAGATGTATTTTCTGTCGTCAACGACACCGGGAAAACGTAACCGGTCCGTAGCTGTTTCGTTCACCAGAACCAAAGTCTTGTCCGTTTGGACCTTGCTTGGAAAAGCAGCCCAGGACCTTCTGTCTCTTACAGTTTTTGGCGGACTGTGGTTTATGTCACTAAACGGGACACTAGGGACGGACGAGTTTGCTTTAAAAAGATTGGGTTCCGAAACCGTGGACAGGATTTGATGGAGTCCAGCCGGGGACGAGATCGGAACAGTCTCTCCCGGCTGATCCGACAAACCGAACTCTTCTGGGTTCGTCTGGTACATGATATCCGAACAGATACTCCGCCTGACGTCAGAGGTTCTGTTCCAGATGTCTTCCAGCTCTTCTTCGTCCTCCTCAAACTGTTGATGGTCAAGCTGGACAGATTCTTGTTCTGGGTCCTGGTTTTGTTGTGAAAGACTCACTTTCTTATTGTTTATTTGTCCCACTTGAAGGGACAACAACCTCCCCACCGTCCCGGTAATCTGTGGATCATCCGGACCGAGTTTGACGTTGCCAGAACAAAACACACCCGAGTCCACAGAGTCTTGACGAAGGTCCACGTTTGACTTAAGATTGACCTGGTGCAGACATTGTCCTGGATTCTCTAGGTCTGCCCCAGGGTTTCGAGCAGTTTTATGGTACTTATGTCCATTGAGGTCGCGGATTAGTGTACGAACATTTGGGCAGTGGTGATAAGAAGCTGTCGGGTTAAGGGACATCGTGGCTTGATTGACGTAAATTGGTTGTTGGGAAGGGTTGCAAACCTGATCACTGGCTGTTGATTGTACCAATGACTCCTGGTCCTGGTCCTGGTAGGCACCCTCCTGCAGGTGTTTCATTGTTTTTGATAAACCACTGCATGGTGCAGTCCGATCCAAATCCTTCTCTGCTTTGTTGAAAGACGCGCGTAGCGCAAAACTAGCTTTGTCAGCTGCCGACGGTCGCCTTTGTTTGAAAGAACTCAGTTCAGTGTGCTGTTCAAGATCTGGATTGTGAGGATTACTGGATTCCGGTGTCGCTATAGTAATGATTTCTTGAATACTAGGGATGAGAGTCCTGTCCTTCGGGAGGTCGAAGCTCAACACGGATCCCATAGACAAAAATCTGCAGTGGGATTTTTCCTGTATTGAGGTTGACTGACACCCGCCAGAAACCGCATAGGGATTGATACCGTTGTCTCCAGAATTTTCTTGCTCAATGTCCCCCAGTAGGGAATTATTGAAGTCCACCGCAGCGTCAACTCCACTTTGGGGAGAACAGATCGTCCTTCGACCTTCTTTGAGCGGCCAGGTACGAGTATCGTAAGAGATGGTCTCGCAGGGTTCTTCGGTTTCCCCGTCAACTTTTTGGATGGTATGCCGGCGGGTGTCTGCTTTCCTTTTTCGTTTCTTGCTCATTCTTTTGAGGCTGCAGAAAATGGAGGTGTTGAGATGCTTCCCGTTTAAAGGGTAGAAGGATACGCTCGTCTGAGGTGCGTGAGTCGGTGAGGAGGGGGATCGTGATGCCAAAGGGGAGGCTGAAGTCGGAGGACTCCTCTTTTGGCGCGGTAGAGTGATGCTCTCGTAAACTGGAGCTACAGTTGACTTGTTTTCATTAACTTCCAAGTACGTGCTCACCTGAAGGCAGAGAACCATTCCGCATTTGAGTGAAATATCAGAAAGCTTGACAAAATAATAGCTTTTATTTATTGAGTTAAAGATTAATTATTAAAAACCCTAAAATCGTATTCGCATGCTAAGTTAAAATGCAGTTATATCCTGATGTCTTCTTTTAAAAGTGGCTTGAAATTCAGATCGCCTAGGAATTTTCGAATTAGATCTACCGTATTTTCCGCACTATAGGGCGCACTGGGTTATAGGGCGCACCCCCCAAAAATAGTTTTTGGTCCTATATCTTCCATACATAAGGCGCACCGGATTATAAGGCGCTACAATGGGAACAAAACAGTCAGATGATTCAGTCAAACTGATTACCCCCTTAACATTCCCAAAGCTTGCAAAGAAGCAAATACGTGTCGTAGACACGTGCGGATGCGGTGTCCGTACGATGTCACTCAAATGCATCGTTCCAAATATCATTCGGAACGTTAAAGTCTTGGGATTCAAGAAATGCCAACCATTCCTTAGTTTCTATTTTCTTTTTCGCTCGCAACTTTACTGTGCATATGACAATAAACACTTGGAATTGAGTTTAATTTAAAAAAGGACCCATCACAGAAACATTAATATCACTCTGAAACAAGATTCTGGGAAAATATATAGCCAGAGTAGCTCACCGAAGTCATTGTGTTCAATAATAATGTGCAACCATGGTCCTCTTATATCCGTGAGTGTAGTAAATCCCGGAGAGTAAAATATTTACAAATACAGTACAGAAAAGTAAAATACTGTTTTCTCTATGCCGTCAACCCAACGTGCTATTCACATTCATCTTTTTTGGCCAATTGCAGGCTTTGTTTTGCCCCTTTAGCCTATGCTAGCCTGTAAATGATAAAAAGGATCCGCCCCCTTTACCTCCGAATAACTTTAGCCAATAGTGATCGATTCAACTGATGATTGACACATCTTTTTCGGCCAATTGCAGGCTTTGTTTTGCCCCTTTAGCCTTTACCTCCGAATAACTCTAGCCAATAGTGATGGATTCAAATGATGATTGACACATTGGTTAGCCAATGAAACGCCGGTGTATAAATCCCAGCATACACCGCGGACTACTTTCGCGTTCGGGGGAAAACCTAGTCGGCGGCTGCTTTCATTAGTTGCAAGACTTTGCGACTTAATATTGATCCATATATAAGGCGCACTGTATTACAAGGCGCATAGTCAGCTTTTAGGTGCGCCTTATAGTGTGGAAAATACGGTATTTGAGAAAAAGTTGGTTGTTGTCTCTTAATAATCCTATTTATTTTGCTGTCCTTCATTTCTGTGTTTTCTTAAAACAGACTTCTGGGACTGAGAACCAAAATCACTAAAGGAACCTGACAGCAAGGTAAGCTACTTTAAGATTCTAGCCTGGAAAGAAGAGACAATCCAAAAAAGTGTGAAACTGAGAAGTATTTCAAGAGGTTCTATAATATCAATTTGTGAAAGATGACTAAATGTCAGGATCAGAATGGAAATAGGACCCAATTGCGTGACGTTTACCAAAAGTTTTATTAAAAGAGAGAGGAAAGGTTGCGCCCACGATCCGGTGGTCGCTCTCGTACTCTGATTGTGATCTGAACATGGAAGTGGGTCTTACGTAGCAAGCGATGGCGGTGTAAGGGACGGGAAACCTGGTCGGTGGCCGGGACTGGGAGAGCAAAGTGTGGTCAGAAACAAGTCGCAAGCCAGAAGGGGAGAGTACAGACAAAGTCGGGGACAAAAGAGGTCGTAAGCCCGGACAGGAGAGCAGACGTGGTCAGGATCAAAAACGGGTCGAAGCCGGAGACAGACGGGAGCAAAAACGGGACAGATGGGAGTCAGGGTCGAAAAAGGCTTGCCTAGTATACGCTGAGGTTCGCAGACGGACTGACAAAAGGGGACAGACAGGACAGGGTTCAAATACTGACAGGAAGCCAATCAGAACCCGCGGCTGTTGGCGCCAAATGAGCGGGCACAGCTGAGTCACATCAGTAATCATGACACTAATGGTTTTTATTAAACATTATATGGAGAGGGATGGGCGCCACCAGGGTGTACTTGCCCAAGACACACCACAGGAAATGTTGCCCCTACCATCCTAGATGTTCAAGGAACCAACCTTAGTTACAAACAATCCCCATTGGACTGTCAAGTTGTTCGTCTTGTGCTTTAAAGTTCATTGTAAATTTTGTGGATGAGCTTGTCGGATTTCAAGATCCAGAATTCGGTCTTACCGATCCAAAACGGTGAAGTGGAGTCAAGTCCTTTATCACAAGAAGTCTCAAAGAAGCTGCACAGACCACACACTCTTGAGTAGTGTCGTAGACATTTTAAAACCTTTACATGGTTCACAATCTTAAATTTGAGTCTTTAGTGCTGGGCAGAATTGAAATAATTTAGGTGGTAGCTGGCTTCCTTCAGCCATGTTGACTGGCTCTAAAGCTAAAGGACCCGGGTCTAAAATTTCCTATTGTCACTAGTTTTGTTGAATCAAATACATTTTTGACCAGAAAAAAAACTCTGGCCATAAATCTTTTTCTTTCGCTTCAAACTACCAAAAGTATTGTTTTCTCCGTGTTTCTCTCCTTGTCACTTTCTCCTCTCTTTCTGTCTCTCTCTACCTTTCTGACTCTCCCTTTCTCTTTGTTTCTTTCTCTCTCTCGTTTTCTCTCGTTCTTTCTCTCTTTCTGATTCCCTTCTTCTTTCTATTTCTGTTTCATTCCTTTTCACTCTCTCCTCTCTTTCTGTCTCTCTCTACCTTTCTTACTCTCCCTTTCTCTTTGTTTCTTTCTCTCTCTCTTTCATTCTCTCTTTCTTTTTCTCCCTCTCGTTCTCTCTCTTTATTTCTCCCTCTCTTCTGATTCCCTTCCTCTTCCTGTTTCTTTGTCTCTCTCCTTTTCACTCTGCTCTTTTTCTGTCTCTCTCTACCTTTCTTACTCTCCCTTTCTCTTTGTTTCTTTTTCTCTTTCTCGTTCTCTCTCTTTATTTCTATCTCTCTCTTTCTGGTTCCCTGTTTCCTTTTTCTGTTTTTCTGTTTCTTTCCTTTTCACTCTCTCCTCTCTTTCTGTCTCTCTCTACCTTTCTGACTCTCCCTTTCCCTTTGTTTCTTTCTCTCCCATTCTCTCTCTTTATTTCTCTCTATCTCTCTTTCTGGTTCCCTTCTTCCTTTTTCTGTTTTTCTGTTTCTCTCCTTTTCACTCTCTCCTTTCTTTCTGTCTCTACTTTTCTGACTCTCCCTTTCCCTTTGTTTCTTTCTCTCTTCCTCATTCTCTCTCTTTATTTCTCTCTCTCTTTCTGGTTCCCTTCTTCCTCTTTCTGTTTTTCTGGTTCTTTCCTTTTCACTCTCTCCTCTCTTTCTGTCTCTCTACCTTTCTTACTCTCCCTTTCTCTTTGTTTCTTTTTCTCTCTCTCGTTCTCTATTTATCTCTCTCTTTCTGGTTCCCTTCTTCCTCTTTCAGTTTTTCTGTTTCTTTCCTTTTCACTCTCTCCTCTCTTTCTGTCTCTCTCTACCTTTCTGACTCTCCCTTTCTCTTTGTATCTTTTTCTCTCTCTCGTTCTCTTTATTCCTCTCTCTCTTTCTGGTTCCCTTCTTCCTCTTTCTATTTTTCTGTTTCTTTCCTTTTCACTCACTCCTCTCTTTCTGTCCCTCTCTACCTTTACGTGTTTCACAATCTTAAATTTGAGTCTCTAGCGCTGAGCAGAATTGAAATAATATAGGTGGTAGCTGGCTTCCTTCAGCCATGTTGACTGGCTCTAAAGGGTCTAAAATGTCCTATTGTCACTAGGTTTGTTGAATCAAAGAAATTTTTGACCAGAAAAAAATGCGAAATAGCGTATCTACAACACTATGTCAGTCAATAACTTCACACGGCATGCAGTTTTTAAGTTTCAGCCCAGCATGCGCGGTCAAGTCACACCCCGCCATTTACCTGGTCGAAACTCTGGCCATAAATCTTTTTCTTTGGCTTTAAACTACCAAAAGTATTTTCCAAAAGGCCCTGGCAGCGCTTCCAAAAGTTTTTGCAGACGGGCAAAGCGGGCTAAGGAACGAAGGAGAACGGGAAAGTGAGAAAACGGAGTCAATGACAGAGATCCTTTCATAACCTAGTGGTTGACTCTGTGTACTGCACGGTATGTTCTCACCCGGTGGAGAAGCTCAGAAGTTTCTTCTGAAACCGGATCTCTCCAACCGGGTGGTTCCCGGCGGTCCTCGGAATGAGCCAATCTGAGGATGAGGTTGACCAGGCCCCCGGTTGAGGAACTTCCAGACTCCTCCGAGACCGCGAGGGATTCTGATCGGGGGGCTTCCATCCCGCGTTCCCCGATGCTTTTCATGACTTCGTAGCCGTCGTCCAACTGGGACTCTTCTGGTTTTTGGGGATTGCGGTTGACTCTTCTGTTCTTCTGTTGGGTTTCTTCTGAGAGGAGATTTCCAGACTGGCAAATTTCGTAGGAATCTGTAGACTGGACCGAAAGACGCAAAGAAAACCATTAGTTTATCTTTATGACCACAGTAGACCGTACGTGTGGCTCACGGGCCAGATCAGGCCCGCCAAGGTTTTTAATTTGGGCTGCCAGACGACAATCTGAGAAGCACAAGAGAAAAATAGTTTGAAATATGTCCACTTGATTTTGGCAAAGCCAGGCACTACTCGCAAAGCAACTGCAACTATATTACTTTCTCTCTCTTTTTTTTCTGTCTCTCATTCTCTCTCTTTGTTTCTCTCTCTCTTGCTGATTCCCTTCCTCTTCTTTCTGTTTCTTTGTTTCTCTCCTTTTCACTCTCCTCTCTTTCTGTCTCTCTCTACCTTTCTTACTCTCCCTTTGTCTTTGTTTCCCTCTTATTCTCTTTCTTTTACTCTCTCTCGTTCTCTCTTTATTTCTCTCTCTCTTCTGATTCCCTTCCTCTTTCTGTTTCTTTGTTTCTCTCTTTTTCACTCTCCTCTCTTTCTGTCTCTCTCTACCTTTCTGACTTTCCCCTTCGCTTTCTCTCTCTCTCGCTCTCTCTCTTTATTTCTCTTTCTCTCTCTTTCTGGTACCCTTCTTCTATCTGTTTTTCTGTTTCTTCCCTTTTCACTCTCCTGTCTCTGTCTCTATCTACCTTTCTGACTCTCCCTTTCTCTTTGTTTCTTTCTCTCTCTTGTTTTCTCTTGTTCTTTCTCTCTCTTTCGTTCCCTCTCTTCATTTCTCTCTCTCTCTTTCTGATTGCCTTGTTCTTCTTTCTGTTTCTTTCCTTTTCACTATCTCTTCTCTTTCTGACCCTCCCTACCTTTCTGACTCTCCCTTTCTCTTTGTTTCTCTCTCTCTCTCGTTCTCTCTCTTTATTTCCAATAGCAGAGAGGAATCTCGGAACCCCAACTTGTCGTAGGCACGGACAACCCAATTTGATGTGTTTTTGGGCTGTCGTAAAGTGAAGGGAATGCCTTCACTGCTTTCACTGTAAAGTGAAAATGTCATAAGGCGGGGAATGCCGTATCCCGGGGGTCTACTGTAGTTCTGTGTGACCTTCTTTAAAACCAGAAGGTTTGAAACTCCAGCAAAGATACCTCTGAGGGGGAGTAAAGTGAGGCCTCCGAATAAATGTTGTCCGTTGGAGATTCCGGCTTCTTCTTCTTGTGTATCCGCTCGTCCTTCTTCGCCCTCCAGTGGACAGAAATCCAGTCCAGCATACTCCGCAGTTCTTCCATGCGCTCTCCCACCTGAAGCATATAACCAAGAGCTGAAACTATCTCCATTTTGAAAAGGAAAACATGAAAAGGATGCGGGGAGAGGGAGGAATAAGTTTCTGTAGTGTTATATTCATTATTTAGTAGCCCTCAGAACGGCATCAGCTTTAACTAAAAGAAAACAAATTCAGGTCTCCATATTTTAATGAAGTTACTATGCAGACAACGACATAAGGGGGAGGAATAAGTAACTGAAACATCGCATTTAACATTTTGTGCCCCAAGGCAGTGTGTGTTTTCACTATAAGCGACAAAATATTTATGGATTTCCGTGCTTTGAGGATAGCAGGCAAACAATGGCAGAAGGGGGAGGAATAAGTATCGGCGATCGGCCCCGAGGGAGCGAGATTTGATGCAGAAAAGTGAGACATTCCCGGCTCACCGTCGGAGTTAGATGGTGCTCCTGGTCCAGGAGTTTTTTCCCAGAAGACTCCAAGTCCTCAAACTCTCCAAACTTCTTCTGGATTTGCGCGTCGAGTTCCGTGGACTCTGCTCCCAAGCTTCCCGAGAAAATCCATGACCGGGTGTCTTCGGTCCAGGAGCTAGAGTGAGGTTAAGGATTTTGGAAGAGACCAGGAACAGACTTGTGAGAAGGAAGTTGGAGACTGAGCGGACCTCTACGCTCTAAGTCACAGGTGTCAAAGGTGCGGCTGCCGGGCCCGCGAAAGAAAAATGATTTGCAGTTTTAAATAGGCCCACTTGGAGGAAGCCAAAGCCACCCCACCACTCTCAAAGCGACTGGAACTGTATAGCTTTCCCTCTTTTTTTCTCACTTTCTTTCTCCTTTTTCCCTCTCAGTTTTTTTTTCCTCTCTTTCTATTTTTTTTCTCATTCTCTCACTCTCTTTCACTCTATTCTTTTTCTCCCTTTCTCTCTATTTCTTTTCTCTTGTGCTCCCTCTCTCTCTATTTATTGTTTTTTCCCTTTCCTCTTTCTCACTTGGTCTTTTTTAATTATCTTTCTCGCTTTCTCAGTTTTTCCTCTCTCTCGTTGTCTTTCTTTTTCTCTCTGTTTGTCTTACCTTTTTTCTTTCTCTTTTTTCTGTCTTTCTCACATTTTTTTCCTCTCTCTTTCTTTTTTTCTCTCCCTCTCTCTCTATTTATTCTGTTTTTTCCCTTTCCTCTTTCTCGCTCTGTCTTTCTTAATATCTTTCTCTCTCACACACTTTTTCCTCTCTCGCTCTCATTGTCTTTCTTTTTCTCTCTGTTTGACTTACTTTTTCTTTCCCTTTTTACTCTCTCACGTTTTTTTTTTCCTCTCTATTTTTTCTCATTCTCTCACTCTCTTTCACTCTATTTATTCTTTCTCTCTCTCTCTTGTCAACTCTCTATTTCTTCTCTGTTTTGCTCTCTCTCCTCTCTCTCTCTATTCTTTTTTTCCCTTTCCTCTTTCTCGCTCGGTCTTTTTCAATTATCTTTCTCTCTCACTTTTTCCTCTTTCTTGTTGTCTTTCTTTTTCTCTCTGTTTGTCTTACTTTTTTTCTCTCTTTTTCTTTTTCTTTTTCTCGCTCGTCTCTCTCTCTCTGTCTATTTTTCCCTTTATTCTTCACTCTCTTTTTTCTCTTACTCTCTTTTTCTTAATCGCTCTCTCCTTTTTTCTCTGTCTCTTTCCTTGTCTCTCTCCCTGTCCCTCTATTTATTCTCTCTTTTTTTCTTTCCTCTTTCTCTCTCTGTCTTTTTTAATTCTTTCTCTCTTTTTATTTTTCTTTATTCTCTCTCTTTGTCTCCCTTTCTCTTTCCCTCTTTGTTTTTTTTGCCTTATTTATCTCTTCCTCCTTTGTTTTCTCTTTCTCTTTTTTTTTTGTTTTTCTCTCTCTCACTTTGTCTCTCTCTTTCTCTATTTCTTTTTAATGTACTAGTCTGGCCCCTTTGAGAATAGATTCTCTACCATATGTCCCCTGAGCTAAAATAAGTTTGACGCCTTGCTTTAAACAGGGGCTCATTAGCTCAGCAAGCACTCTCTGTTCTTTACTATTTACGTGAGAAGAACATCTGGCCTGGCTTACATCATGGCGAGGTAGCTCCTGAAGAAGTCTTGAAGTTGCAAGAACTCTTGCCAACGTAATTTGAGTTCCGTCAGACTTTTCCCCAGCTCCATCCAGACCTGCCGTATTGCAAGAACCCGGGTCCAGAATACTCGCTCTTCCTCCGGGCGGAGCTCCTCCAATCGAGAAGCTTCGCTCTCCATCTCCTTCATTTGGTCCGCGAGGACTTCATAGTTGATCTGAAAAAAAAGAATGAAGGGATAATGGACTATGCTCTTTAAGAGCTAAGGATTTTGTGACCTGGAGGGAAAAAAATAACTTTTACAGTGTTCATCTAGCACTCCAGTGTGATCTGGGACTTCCGTCTTAAAGGGCACCCAATGGGGGGAGTGGCTGGAGACTGCACGCCTGCACCTAATCAGTAGCCAGACTTTCACCACATTACTCCATCTCTTTGTATCAAGTTTACAGTAGAGACCCTGATACTACATATATCCGTTCTAATGTGGGAATGGCTAAGTAAAATTGGCATATAGCGGCTGATAAAAACACTATGCTAACTAGCTAATGCGTTGTGAACCGCAGCACCCCAGATAAAAACATTCAAATAACAAAATGTCATGATTACTCATTACACTCACCTGTGCCCGCTCGTTTGGCACCAGCTGCTGCTGGTTACCTGATTGGTTCCCCGTCCTATTTAAGCTCAGTCCTTTCACTCGCCTGCTGTCAGTCCGTCAGAGAACCTCTGTTTTCACAAGGCAAGCATTTTTGACTCAGACTCCCGTCGGTCCTGTTTTTTCACCCGTTTTCCACTGATTTCCCTGTTTGTCTCTGGCTACGACCCGTTTTTTGACCCCGACCATGTTTTGATCTCCTGTCCCGGCTTACGACCCGTTTTTTTCACCCCGACCACGTTCTGATCTCCCGTCCCGGCTAACAACCTGTTTTTCCGTCTAACGACACTACGATCTCCCGTTGGCGCTGCCTTTCCTCTATATTTCAATAAACTTGTAGTTAACGTTACGCAGCTGGGTCCTCCTTCTGTTCTGGTCGTGACACAAAATAGTATATAGTAAGTACTACCTATGTGTAGAATGTGTTCTTATGATCAAATAATATTCATGTTAGGGAAAAATCCAATTTTCCCTAATATCTGGTGGCAGGTCTCTATGGCTGCTACTTTAACTGGATTACTTTCAATTACTTTTGGATTACTCCAATACCAAATATGCTAATAAAAGACAAAAGAAACTAAATATGAATAAAATGATGACTCACAACACGTGGTAAGCTTTCTCTCCTGGCTTTGATCTCTTAGATCTCCGGCAAAACTAACATAAAATGCGACAGAAACAAAATAAAAATAAATCCAACATCATTTTTGCCCTTCCATGTATTCCGTTACTCCCCGAGCCTGCACAAAATGTTGTCATTTAGTTTCTTTTGTCTTTGATTAGCATATTTGGTATTGGAGTAATCCAAAAGTAATTGGAAGTAATCCAGTTAAAGTAACCCTACCCAACCCTGCTCCTAACGCTGCTCATAACAGGACCTCATGACAGCATGTTTCTTGGCAGCGTTCTCCAAAAGTGTACGACTCGTGACGCAGCCCGTGAGGAAAACATACGCTAGACATACGTCGTCCCTCGTAATAGCAGACGAACCGCCGTCCCCGCCTTCCTTTTGACATTAATGAACGAAAGGTTCTTTTTTTAATGGCGGCCGTCCGGAACGGCCAGTTCCAGGAAAGGGAATTCCTGTCTCCTATTTTGCTTTGCCGGATGAGGTCATTTCTGTCTCGGTAGTATCGGGTCCAGATTGTAACTCCTTTTTGTTTGTAGTGTTTCCAAACCTTGTCCTGTTTGGTTGAGGAACCCCCGTCAAACACGTGCTACAGGAATAGTTTTTGAATGCTCTAGGTCAGGAATCAGCGAGCTTTTTTGAAGCTGAGAGAAAATGTTCTTGTCACGGACCAGGAATGGAGACGGGACCCAATAGCGCTCGTTTGACTCAGTTTTTATTAAGAAGGAGAACAGTGCTTGCATCCACGATCCGATGATCGTCGGTCACGGGTAGCAGATAGCAGGAACGCGGAAGTGGCACTTCCATGTCGAGCGAGGGTAGTCGTTGGCAGCAAGAAAAACAGGTCGATGGCCGGGACGGAGGAGCAAAAGCGGAAACAGATCCAGAAAATGGTCGGCAACAGGTATCGGGCAGGAAAACAGGGCAGGATAATGTCGGAGAGTACAAAAGCTTGCCTAGCTGAGATTATAGGTTCGCAGACGGTCTGACGGGTTCCTTTCGGAAGACGGGAGTTTAAAAAGAGTCTAACTGTCATGTCCAGCATGGTCGCCGTGGCGACCGGCTGGCCCCGCCCCCTTGGCACCGACTGTAGCAGATTTTCTAATTTGTGTGTGTGCTTCTTAAGGGCGGGTTTGGGGGATTGCCAGTTGCGGGTTCATTGCATTACTTTGCATTATTCTGTTCTGTTTGACTTGAGGGAACCTGTACTTGCCCGTTCTGAGTAAAAGCCTGTTTTGTGAGTATTCCTAGGCTGAGTTCCTGTTTGCTTGTAAGCCTGTTTTTGTTTTTGTCCCTGAGTGTTGGAGGACTTTTATTTCCTTAATAAAAGTAACTGATTGTTAACGCGAATGAGTTCACCCTTCCTGCCTCCTGCCTCCGATCGGGTCCGGTCCCGTGACACAAACAGCCAATCAGGTCCCGTGGCTGTTGGCGCCAACGGGGCAGCCGCAGTTGCCCCGAATCAGTAATCATGACAGTTCTTGTTACATATTAGCAAAAAAAGGCTACTAGTTGGAAATGTAGTTCTAAAATAGCATTGTATGTTACTATGCTATGTTATAACTTTGTTAAACACAAACTTTTTTTTCAAATATGCCATAAGCACATTTATATACACCGCTGATAAAATTACATCCTCATTCCTGCGTGCAAACATGCAATAAATAAGGCACGATAACAAATAACAAATAGCAAGGTAAAAAAAAAAAAATTTGGTACGCATACAAAAGTATATAAGGTTTTCGAATTAAAAATGTGCAGAGGATAGCCGGTATCTATACATAGATCAATTTGGCAGATGGGTCGGAGAGGGGAGGACCGGGAGAGAGTTCAGGGTCCTGACAGCCTGATGAAGAAGCTGTCCTTGAGCCTGCTGGTTCTGGCTTTGAGACTCTGCAGTATTTTAAAATAGTTTGAAATAGGCTCAGGTAGTGGGCTTCTTGGGATTTCTTTGGGGTTTATGTGAGAGACCCCCGGTCTAGGTCTTTGTGTTTGGTCCAAAGTATTTTTACTGTTTTATGTTCTCTGTTCCCCGCGACCCGACTGAGGATAAGCGGTGCAGATAATAGATGGATGGATGTTCTCTGTTTTTTGTTTGTTTATTGGGGAAAAGATTTTACTGCCTCATTTTAAAAACGACAAACAGTATTACTATGTTATTACTATTTTATCACTTATTTATTAACAGGTTGTCATTGTTAGAAGCAAGGTTTGAAATAAGCTCAGTCTAATACTAAATAAATTGCCAGTTGGAAACGAAATGTCCTAGAAAGTCACAATGACCCATCACCGGAGTTGTTTTAATAATTGGATATAGAGGTACTCGAGCGTTCTTAGGGTGGTGCGTCAGTCCCGGTTTCCTTTCTTTCTTTTGCTTTCTTGGAAATTTACTCTGCTGCTACGTCACAGAATTCCTCAGTGAATTCCAATTATTTCCTCATTCAAAAAGGAAACAAGTAAAAAGAAAAAAGTTTTTTCTTTTTGAAAATACTTAAGAGCGACGATCACTCTCGAAACAAAATCTGTGAAAATGAAGAAAAAAACCACATCACAGCAGGAAAAATCACTTAAAGATAATCAACCCTTTTCTGCTACAACATGGATTAGTAACCTCCTGAAATGGGGTTCTACTATTTTGTTTCGGATCAGCGTGTCATATTTTAGACTATCATGTTTCCCCTTTTTATCCTCCAAAAACGTGCAATTAGTACCATACACAAGGTAGGATATCAAGATCATACTCATATTTTATTCCTGCAGTCCAACCAGGAAAAGTATGTGTGTGTCTGGGTGTGGAGTCAAGCTTTGGAACGGTTTGCAAGATGAGATCAAACGTTGTCCAACTATTCACTTGTTCAAATTTAAATGTCGTGATTGCCAATCTGGTGCACCTGCGGCGGCTTGATTGGCGCCAACAGCCCGGACAGCTGATTGGTGGACACTCCCTTTTTAAACCCCCGGCATCCTCTCAGTCATCGTCAGATCGTTGCGAGCTGTTGTATTGCACTCAGTGAGCATTCCCGTCCTACTCAGTTCCTGCTAAACCTTTCTCCTGCCTGATCTTCGTTTTTGACCCGTTTCTGGACCTGACTACGCCCGTTCTGCCTGCCCCTGTTACCTGACCCATTTTGCTTCGTTACCTGCCTGCCACTTGCCTACGACCATGATTATGAACTCGACATCGCCTCTGATCTCCAGCCCCGGCCAAACGACTTACGGACACGGAAGTGTCACTCCCGCCTCGCTCGCTCTTGTTTTCCGTCAGTCCTCGGATCAAGCAAGCAAGCCTTACTCTCCCTCTCTTTTCAATAAAAAAATGAGAAACGTACGCTATTGAGTCCTGTGTCCTTCCTGGTCTGTGACATTAAATACAAAAAAACATTCCTGGCGGAATACGGAGATGAAGAAAAGGGGGTATGTGTGATACGAGAGATTGGGAATGCGTCTAGAACTATGGTTAACTTTGTTGTTACTGTTTCTATTGTTATATCATAACTGTTATTATTAATATTATTACTATCGTTGTTATTATCATTGGTGTATTTAATAGGGAAGATGAAGGGGTAGAGAAAATAAGCATCTGCTTCTTGCTACCCTTTTTTTGAACATATTATGTAACATTATTTTCTTGTTGAGTTATTGTTTTTGTTCTGTTTCTATTTTAATGTTCGAAATAAAGTTTCCATTCATGTTATTACTATGTTATTACCAGATGGTCATTATTAGAAGTAGGCTGAAAATATGCTCAGTCGGCCATTAAAACATCCACCTTCTATAAGGGCGCAGAGTGATTCATGTATACTAACAGGGTTGGGTAGGGTTACTTTAACTGGATTACTTTCAATTACTTTTGGATGACTCCAATAGCAAATATGCTAATAAAAGACAAAAGAAACTAAATATGACTAAAATGATGACTCACAACACGTGGTAAGCTTTCTCTCCTGGCTTTGATCTCCGGCAAAACGAACATAAAATGCGACAGAAACAAAATGAAAAGAAATCCACACAGCTTGCCAACATCATTTTTGCCGTTCCATGTATTCTGCACAAAATTTAGTAATTCATATTTAGTTTATTTTGTCTTTGATTAGCATATTTGGTATTGGAGTAATCCAAAAGTAATTGAAAGTAATCCAGTTAAAGTAACCCTACCCAGTATATATATAAGTATACTTTTGGAAGAATGGATCATGTATTTCTCATGCTAAATCTCTGAGAAAATCTCTATGGCCCATCACTGGTGAGCTTTTTTCAGAACTGATCCCTAGGCTATTCTAGATAGGGGCCTACATGGTGCCTGTGGGCCGTATGTTGAAGACCTCGGGTCTGGGTGGACCTTGATGGGACAAAATCTGGCTGTCAATTCATGCATCAAATTAGATCCGTAATTGAAATCAAAGCCGATGACACCAAAATGTCCTCCCTGAATTTAAAACATCACGATTTTTACCATCACCTGAAGTTGCGTGTTCCTCTCCTGCAGGGTCTCCAAATCCGAGTGATCCGGTTCGCATCGGACGGCCATATCCGTCTCCTTCTCAAGGACGTCCAGGTGGAGCTCACGGCAGCAGGAGAGACACTCTTCAACGTTCACGGATAATCTGGTTTGCTAGGATCGCACATAATAGTCGTCATGAGAACTTGGTAGATGTTAGACCAGGGGTGCCAATTTCAAATTTCCTTGTAAATCAGTGTGCCACACCAAGATCAATGACTCGCACAACATTTTTTTAATATCCAACAGAGCTGTCATTTTACACCAATCCGAATATACAACATGAATAGACATTTTAATTGTATAATTCAGTGTTTTTTAGTGTTCATTTTACCTGTGAAAAGTGATGGGTCCCAGGGACTCGCATACTCAAAAATCTATGGGTCCAAACAGAGATCTATGGCTCTCCAAAATTTAGTGTTATCGAGGTTGAAATTGTGAATCGGCGACAAATATATAATATAAATCTATATATTCATTCAGTTTTAATCACAGTTTATTGGTAATACAAAGCAGTTGTCACTTCAGGTTTTTCAGTTCACAATATTGTACACTATACAAAATAATATCGCTGAAATATTGATATATTCTTGCAGTTTTAATCATCAGTTAATTGGTAATACAAAGCAATTATCACTTCAAATTTTTCAGTTCTTATATTCTTTGTGGTTTGCTGTCCCGCCACAGTTGTAATGCCTTCTCAAGGTTCAATCCATTATCATCCTCCTCATAGTGTAACCAGGAATATAATTGAGTCCATTTTGGCAGAAAAGACCTTGCTAGGAGTATTCTTTTTGTTTATTTTCTTTCGTCGAATCGTTCGCTTCAACACACGTGTTTTCCTTGCCTTCGCGGTCTTCTGCAGATTTCCGCCATTTTTTCGTGCCGGAATTATTGCCGTTGTTATCACTTTCTGTGTTATGTTTCGACTTATTACCGACACTGAAGAAATGATCAATTTCTTGTTGATTTGCTCCTAGTACCAACTATTTTTCGGAGGGATTACTTCGCTTTCACTCGACAACCGCCAAAACAATGACGTCATCTGGAAGCAACGAGATCTCGTTTGCCGAGATCGGCGCGAGACCAAAACAACAATGGCGGATCTGCCTGATGAAAAGTTTGGAGTGCGGTAAATCTTTGTTAAAATAAAAAGTAATCGGGTAATAATGACAATTTTGTGTCCAAAAAGTTGATTTGATACTATACGTCCCCAGCAAAAATGATGCGTCTAAGACGCAGGGACGCGGGCAAACCAGAACACCGTTTTTTCAACCCTTTTTGAATCAAGGTACATTTTTGTTTATAAAAAAAGTTCTGAGGCACACCGTCCATTGAAAATGTTTTAAAATGAAGTGATGTCAAATATTTCACGGTACTACCTCCTAAGCAGATAATTACTACCGGTATATAAAAAGAAGAAAATAATACTTAATATAAAAAAGAATGATGTGCTTTATGTTTTTATTTTTTTACATTACAATCTTAAACCGCTTTGTTAAACAAATTACGTTATTAAATGTACTGTTCTACCTCAAGAGTAGATAATTAGTACATAAAAAGTACATACAAATCTACTGCCACCTACTGATATGGATGACTATTACAGTTCCTCGTCTGAAGAGTGCAAAAATACTGAATTAAATTTTTGGAAAGATAAAATTCCAGCGGCACACTGGTATAACTGACCTATTTATCTTCCACTATTCTTGTTCATCAATTAACTAAAATGTGAATGTGAACAACATATGGAAAGGCCTGTAGCCATTCTGACTTCAACTTTTTACCACAAGAATGAACCAGAATCAACCGTTCTTCCTCAACTATAAACTACAATCAAAAAACAAGTGCTATGGGCAGCGACCATACCATTCATCAATGATATCTTGTTGCACAAAATATCAAAACTTGAAATAACAGCAGCAAAGCAGAATGCACGCGCGCACACACGCATACACGTACACACACGCTTCTTTAAAATATTTGCCATCAGTAAATTGTTTTTCGTGCTTTGCTATTCAGTGAGCAATTTGTTAGATAGCTTCAGTGGTGGTGTTTTTAGCAGCGACAAAGATTTGTTTGCCGCATCTGGACACAGCTTGTTTTAATGTCTCCGCCTTGAATTCATGTTCATGTTTTGTCTCGTAATGGCGTCTAACACTTGATGGGTGAGGTACAGCGTTCTCGGGGCATAATGCACAAAACAGCATGGTCATTTTTTGCACAAAGCCCCAGTCATCTGTCCACGCTGGCTGGAGAGAGCGCGATCTTTTCGCCCGAGGAGCTGTCATGATTCGTTAATTTATCGCGCGCGTGTGTTTCGTTGGCTGGGTCTCTCTCGCTCTCTCTCTCGCTCTCGCTCTCTGCGAGGCGCCGGGCCAACTCATACTGAAAAACCCACGTAAAGCCTAACATTAATCCTTTACATAACATGGCGCGCAACTGAAGATGTCTAAATTTCAGGTAAATGTGCTTTAAAAAAAATCATTATTATATGGCCGTTGGCTCGCGTGCCTTAGGTTGCCGACCCCTGTGTTAGAAGGTGACGTGTTGGGAACCCCCTGTTCCCTCTTGGAAAGTGGAAACCTGGAAGGGTAGCTGGAGAGCGCCCACTTGCTTCACTTCATTATTGCAGATCTTTATATTGACCGTGCCTAACAGCAGAAGTTGTCAGGTCATTGTTTTTAATGGATTATATCTTGTGTGGACATTTTGCAGGTGGTATGTTTGATATTTTGTACCTGTATTTTGTAGGCTATCTGCTTTCCCCCGCATATTGAGCCCACCCCGAATTGTAATATTAATACTATATAAGTATCAGAACTGTGTCCCCTGCCCACTCCCCGAAAATGGCTAGGATGAGCAGTGCAGATAATCGACGGATGGATGGAAATATCGGAACTTCTTCTCCTCTCTCACCTTATTTATTAGCTCCTGTATGGACTGCTCATGACTCTCTGCTAGGACTTTTTCCATCGCTAGGTCATCTAGCTTCTCCTCAGGTTCTCGAAGTTCCTCCACAGGTTCACGGTGAATTCTTCTCAAGTCAGGAATTGAGCAGCTTTTACCGTCCAGAGTCTGTAGAGAAGATTCTATTATGCCTTCTATACTTCATAAACGAAAATGTATATTTAGATCTTCTATACGATCCTAAATGACATTACCCTGAAGTTCAGATCTTCCGAGGCCTGGAGGAAGACCTGGTTCCTCTGGTGGGTTTCCTGTAGTTCTTCCCAAAGCATCTCCAGCTGCTTGAGGAAACGTTCTATCTCGGTGCTTCCTGGGTGCCTTGCTCGGACTAACCCGTGGCCCTCCTGAAAATTGTTTGAAAGTAAAGTGAACCCTCCTTGTTTGCAAATCCGTGAACTAATTTAGGCCCCACTTTAAGGCATTTTCCACATTAGATCACATAATCAACAAACTATTTCTTGTGTCCTAAAATTTTGAGCATGTGAGTTACAACACCAAGATGCTTGTCAGTTATTGGTTGCTGTCCTATAAAATATAAATATAAAATGCTGTTCAGCTGTTGGTTTGCATCACAGCGTGTTAAAAATGCTAACATGCTATTGGCTAAAATACCTCCCACTATGCCTTTCTCTTTGTTTGGTTCAAACTCTAGTGTGATACCTTAGCAAGTTGGCAATAAAATACTGTATTTTTATGTATGTATTTATTTGCTATTGGTCCCAGGGCTTGTAGTGATGCTAAAGGAAGAAGCAAGAAAAATGATAACTATGTAAAGGATTCTAATACAAATAATACAAACAAAGTACACAAATAGCTAGCTTGGCTAAGTTGCATGGCCATAACCAATAGACAATCGGGACAATTATTAAAAATAAGGAGGGGATTAAAGCAAGAAAATGTTCCCAGGGCATGACAATCCTCACAAGTAAAAGTTATAAAATTCATTTTGATCCACAGTCTCCTCCCCCTTTGCATCCACCTGCTATTCCACTCAACCACCACAAGTCACGGCAAAGGTAAGTTTAAATGTAATTTTTCCTTTACACGTATCATTTTTGCAATGTTAGTTAATGACGTGCATGTATATAACACAAGTAGTACTTCCAATATATGATTTTCTCGTTTATCTGTTGTGTTGTATTCTGGAGCCTACTCTATTACGAAAATTCTGGGGTAAAAAACGCAATTTACTCTTTTAACGACTTCAATCCTCGCTTGATTGTTGAGGATTTCGCGTCGCACGAGATTTTGGCACTTCATGGCGGCTTCCAGTCCCTCGGAAGTCGCGATGGAACGCACTTGTGTCGCCGTGGAAACGTTTTCTTTCAGCCATGACAGAGTCTGCAAAACATGGCGCACGTTTGAATGAAAAATACCAAACTTTAGCTATGGAGTGTGATTCATATTGAGCCTGGGATGAATATTATTTATCTAAAATAATAATAATTATTTGCAAAATGTTGTCTAGTATCTGTGTTGACTTCCAGTGATCAGCAGAGTGACTTATTTTCTTCCATTTCCACTAGGGGGCAGCGGATTGCTTCACTTTCTAATGATGTGAAAAATAAGACAATCGTTTTAGGAAATGCAATTTGAGGATATGTATATTTTTTGAGCTCACACTGGCCCACCAAAATATTGTTTTTCATATTTAACATATTTGCGTGCTTAAGTTGAAAAAAAAAATGTAGTTTAAAAAAATGTCTCACTGGCAAATAATACAGTATCATTTTTCTTCTCATTTTAAAAGAAAACGAAAACAAATTACATCAATAAATCAGTTAAAAATGATTGGTTGAAATAGCAATACTCACTTTAATGGAAACCATAAATAAATAACTGGATAAATAAGATGACTTTGAGAAAAGATTAAAGTAGCAAGCTTGGGAAAAATGAAGTTGCTCATTTTGAAAAAAAGATATGAATTTTAAAAAAATAATAAAAACGAATAAATACATGAATACATAATCAAATAAATAAAAATAATCAAACAAGTTGAAAAATAGCAAACTTTGAAATAAGATGAAGGTAAATGCAGATAAGGATCATTTTAAGTATCTTTTTTTCTCGTTTTAATAGAAATTAGATGAACAATAAATACCTATAGATACATTATATTTAAAAAAGTAAATCATTGAGTAAATACGGCTGTAAACAAATAAATGTCATGATTACTGATGTGACTCAGCTGTGCCCGCTCATTTGGCGCCAATTGCCGCGGGTTCTGATTGGCTCCCTGTCCCTATTTGAACCCACACCTGTCTGTCCCCTTTTGTCAGTCCGTCTGCGAACCTCAGTGAACACTAGGCAGGCCTTTTTCAACCCCGACTCCCACCTGTCCCGCTTTTTGCTCCCGTCTGTCTCCGGCTTCGACCTGTTTTGATCCTGACCACGTCTGCTCTCCCGTCCCGGCTTACGACCCCTTTTTGTCCCCGACTACGTCTACTCTCCCGTTCTGGCTTACGACTCGCTTCCGACCCGGACCACGCCTTGCTCTCCCAGTCCCCGCTCATGACGCGTTTTTTCCGTGCCTGACACTTCCATCGCTCGCTACGGAAAATCAGCCTCCGCATTCGGATCACAATTTGAGTACGAGAGCGACTTGCTTCCCGCGCCTAGCGAACGCCAGATCGTGGGCGCAGAACTTTCTCTTTCCTCCAATAAAACTTCTGAGAAACATAACGCAAGTGGGTCCTGCTTCCGTTCTGGTCCTGACAATAAATATATATTATTTATGTTTAATGATGTTGCTTATTTTAAGTACGTTTTTTTATTTGGTTAGAAGTCGGATTAAAAACAGAAAAAATAAAGCAAGAACATTTTTTAAAAAGTATTTTTAAAAATATATAAAAATACCTAAAAATAAATACAAAAAGTAAATTAAATATATTTTAAAAATAAAACAGGTTAATGAAATTATAAGAAATAAAAAATAAAATAAAAAAACATTAAATAAGTTATTTTGTGTTACCAATATATTCCTCCCTCCTGAGCATCTGTTGCAACAAAATAATAATTCACATTGAACGTTTTTTTTTTTTTTTTTTATAAAAAACAATTCATATTATGTTATATATGTCATGATTACTGATGTGACTCAGCTGCTGCTGCTGCGGGTTCTGATTGGCTCCCTGTCACTATTTGAACCCAGTCCTGTCAGTCCCCTGTTGTCAGTCCGTCTGCGAATCTCCGTGTAGACTAGGCAAGCTTTTCTCGACCCTGACTCACGCCTGTCCCGTTTTTGCTCCCGTTTGTCTCTGGCTACGACCTGTTTTGATCCCAACCACGTCTGCTCTCCCGTCCCGGCTTACGACTCGTTTCCGACCCCGACTACGTCTTGCTCTCACAGTCCCGGCTACCGACCAGGTTTCTGCCCCTGACACCGCCATCGCTTGCTACGGAAAATCCACTTCCGTGTTAGTATCACAATCCGAGTACGAGAGCGACTTGCTTCCCGCACCTAGCGAACCCCGGATCGTAGGTGCAGGCCTTCCTCTCTCTTTCCATAAAACTTGTGGTAAACGTCACGCAATTGGGTCCTGATCCTGTTCTGGTTCCTGACAATATATTATTTATGAAAACATATATTTGATTACAAACCCAAACTCGTTTAGTTCCTTAGCACACAAAATGTTACCCCCAAAAAATGAAATAGATCCATTCATTGAAACGTAAAAACAAATAGTGAGTTTCGGAGGACATTCAATGACCTTGTCTGCAGAAACGGTGAACTTCTGTAGCTGGAATGGAGGGCGCGGGTGGTTTCCCATTTTCCTGCGGGGGAAAAAAAGGAAAAACACGCCCGCGTGAAACTCGGGTCTTAAATCACATCAAACATGTCGTTACGTAAGGCGAGTCGGGCTCAAATGACCTGGAGTTGTTGTCAAAGATGACATCATCGAGCCCGGAGGTGCGGTTCGCACATTGCTCTCTCGTATTCCCAGAGCCTTGCGATTTGTTCTGGCGGAGGAGAAAAAAAACGATTATTAGAAGGGAAATGGAATGGATTGCGGAGAAAGTTCTATTTTGGATTGTTTCGGGGATTTCCAGGGAAATCATGGGAATGGTTTATGGCAGGGGTTGGCGAGCCAAAATCTTGAAAGATGCATATTGGAGCCACAAAAAAATAAGCTTTATATAAGCCTTATATGGATAGCAATAGTTACTGCATATATTATTCTTGGAAAATTTTAAGAATGTTTGAGTCATATTTGGCCTCCTACCGTATAATTTTCCATTATCAAACCATTTTTGAAAAAGCACCATCAAGCCACTTGGGAGCGCCAAAGTGCTGGATGACCCCCTGGTGAGGGTTAAGGGCTAGGGTTGCAGCTAGGGTTGGTGTTAAGGTTGGGCCACCGTTAAGGGCTAAGGTTATTGCTAGGGTTAGGGTTAATAGCTATGCTTAGGGCTAGGGTTAAGGTTATATTGGTGTTAAGGGCTAAAATTAAGGTTAGGCTGTGGCTAAGGGCTATGGGTAATGTTATGGTAAATGCTAGGGTTAAGGGCTAGTGTTAAGGTTGGGGTTGAGTGATACGGCTTGGGTCTAGGGTTAAGGTTATGTTTGTCTTGAAGGCTATGGTTAAGGTTAGGGTTAAGTTTGGGTTGGGGCTAAGGGCTATGGTTAATATTAGGGTTAAGTGCTAGGCTTAAGGCTAGGGTTAAGGTTATGTTGGGGTCAAGGCCTATGGTAACTGCTAGGGTTAAGGGCTAGGCTTAGAGATTGGGTCAAGCTTGGGTTGGGGTTAAGGGCTATGGTTAAAGTTAGGGTTAAGGGCTAGTGTTAAGGTTGGGTTGGGGTCAAGGTCTACGGTTAAAGTTAGGGTTAAGGGCTAGGCTTAAGGCTAGGGTTAAGTTATGTTCGGGTCAAGGGCTATGGTAAATGCTAGGGTTAGGTTTAAGGGCTAGGCTTTGGGCTAGCGTTAAGGTTGGGTACGGGTTAAGGACTATGGTTAAAGTTAGGGCTAAGGGCTATGCTTAGGGCTAGGGTTAAGGTTATGTTGGGGTCAAGGGCTATGCTAAATGCTAAGGTTAGGGTTAAGGGCTAGGGCTAGTGTTAAGGTTTGGTTGGGGTTAAGTGCAACAGTTAAAGTAAGGGATAAGGGCTAGGCTTTGGGCTAGGGTTAAGGTTATGTTGGTCTTGAAGGCTATGGTTAAGGTTAGGGTTAAGTTTGGGTTGGGGTTAAGTGCTACAGTCAAAGTAAGAGATAAGGGCTAGGCTTGGGGCTAGGGTTAAGGTTATGTTGGTCTTGAAGGCCATGGTTAAGGTTAGGGTTAAGTTTGGGTTGGGGTAAAGGGCTTTGGTTAATGCTAGGGTTAGGGTTAAGGATTCGGTCAAGGTTGGGTTGGGGTTAGAGTTAGGCTTAAGGCTAGGGTTATAGTTGGGTCGGGGTCAAGGGCTATGGTTCATACTAGGATTAAGGGCCAAGTTTAAGGTTGTGTTGGAGTTAAGAGCAATGGTTGACGCTAGGGTTAAGGGCTAGGGTTGAGGTTGGGTTGAGGTTAATAGCTACAGTTAATTTTAAGGTTAGGGTCATGGTTGGGTTAGGGTTAAGGGCTATGGCTACTGCTGAAGTTAGTGCTAGGCTTAGGGCTTGGGTTAACTTTAGGGCAAATTCTAAGATAAGGGTTATTCTTTGGGTTAACGTTGGGATAGTGTTACGGTTAAGGGCTAGACTTTGTGGGATAAGCCTAGTGTTAAGGGCTAGGCTGAGAGCTAGGATTAATGTTAGGGTTGCACTGGTATTAGGGTTAGGGCTAATGGCTAGGCTTCATGTTAAGGGATAGGCTTAGAGCTGAATTTATTGTTAGGGTTGGGCTAGGGTTAGGAAAACATGGTCACTTGCCACTTTTATACACATGATAAAAGTTAGTTAGTTAAGGATGTTCGATAACACTACAATGATTTCAACGAAATAAATATCGGCACTATGGTAAAATACTATACGTAGCCAAAATACAATACAACATTATTTATATCTGTACATTCAAGGAAACTGTGGGGGTCAGATGCATCGACATTTCGTTCTGTATACACGTGTACTAGAATGACAATAAAGTAGATCTGAATCTGAATCTGAACAGTGACCATTTATCAGTAAATAAAACACAGAATGATGAATAATCTCGTCCCTTCCCTTTTTTAAAGATCAAAGAGAATATAAGTAACCATTACCACCTCTCCAATTTTAGTCCCCCATAAAGACGTCTTTTTCAACTTTCATGTACTTTTGGTAATGGTTTTTCGGCCACCCGGAGCTGTCACGAATCAAACGCCCCTCCTCCGCCACGTGTTGAAGCCGGTCTGTTTTTGTGACGGAGCGTTTTGCTATCCGGTGACGTTAGCTAAAAAGTATCGGCGCGCTCATGTGGCGTGCAGGCTCGCCATCTGTCCGCACTTAGACGTAGAAACAAACCGAGATGGTGTTTAGAAAAAATTACGAGCAAACAAATGTGAAATGACACGCCATTGTTTTCAGATGTCTCTGCGTTTGGGTCAGCTGCAATCGCTTCAAGTTGCGGATGACTTTTACTTTTTGTGGCTTTGTCCGTTAGGCTTTTGGTTTTAATTGTGTGGTTGTACAAAATATACAACTCATCTGAAATAGCTGTTCTGGTGTTATTACTATAGTTGATAAATGCCGCCAGCCGACTCCACTTACAGAGCGGGTACTGGGACCGCCCCTCTTGCTGCTAACACCTATAAGAGCCAACAAGCAAACTCAAAAGACCTTCTTGCTTTGGAGACGCGCCTCACTCAAAACCAGATTCTGGATGAAATAAATATAATTGTAAGCAATTTACCCTACACTGTGTAATTACTAAGTTATTACTATTATGACAGTGGTGTAAGGTACGTTCAATGAACCACAATGTCAGGACCAGAACGGAAACAGGACCCAATTGCGTTACGTTTCTCACAGGTTTTATTAAAGGAAAGAGGAAGGGCTGCGCCCACGATCTGAAGTCAGGTCGCTCCGAACGCGGAAGTGGATCTGTGGCGGCATGGGGAACGGAAAAACGGGTCGGTAGCCGGGACAGGAGAGCAAAAACGGGGTCTGAAGTGAGTCGTCAGCCAGGACGGGAGAGTACACATGGTCAGGATCAAAAACAGGTCGAAGCCGGGGGAGAGACGGGAGCAAAAACAGGTGGGAGTCAGGGTCGAAAAAAAAGGCTTGCCTAGTATTTACTGAGGTTCGCAGACGGACTGACAACAGGTGACAGAAAGGAGTGGGTTTCAATAGGGACAGGGAGCCAATGAGAGTCCCAGGCAGTCAGCGCCAAAGCAGCGAGCACAGGTGATTCACATCACTAATCATGACACACAATCGTTAAAGATAAGGCAATAGCGTGTATGATTAATAATAATGTATTTTTTCCAATTATGTTTTTTATGATCATAATATATGCTATAAAACTTTTTAACCGCTTATTGGAGGAAAGAGAAAGGGCTGCGTCTACGATCCTGTGTTCGCTGGACGCAGGAAGCAAGCCGCTCTCGTTCACGGATTGTGCTCCAAACGCGGAAGTGGATCTTCCGTAGCGAGCGATGGTGGTGTCAGGGACGGGAAAACAGGTCGATAGTCCGAACAGGAGAGCAAAAACGTGGTCTGGGTGGGAAGCAAGTCGTAAGCTACAACAGGAGAGTAGACATAGTCGGGGACAAAAAGAGATCGTAAGCCGGGACGGGAGAACAGACGTGGTCAGGAGCAAAACAGTTCATACCTGGAGACAGACGGGAGCAAAAACGGGACAGGTGGGAGTCAGGGTCGAAAAAGGCTTGCCTAGTATTCACTGAGGTTCACAGATGGACTGACACCAGGGGACAGACAGGACTGAGTTCAAATAGTGACAGGGAGCCAATCAGAACCCGCCGCAAGTGGCGCCAAATGAGCAGGCACAACTGGGTCACATCAGTAATCATAACTCCCATCTATATAAAAACATCATTTTGTGTCCCCAGCATCACTTTGTTTCCCCACGCATAAAATAGATATTTTCTTGTCCCCGGTGTCCCTTGTACCCCTTAATCCCCCCTCTGCATGTCTTTCATCTTCAATGTGTCGCCCACCTCTATATAAATCCCATTTTCATCGATCATCTCACGAATTGACGCCATTAACGTGTATCGCGTCAACTATGGCCTTCTTCGTGTACGCCGGCACCAATGATGTCTTTTCCTTACCGTCGAGTCCTCTGTTTTTTTTCCCACGATGCTTTGCGTCGGGGACAAGGGGTCAGCGTCTTCCCCGGCGAAGCTGCTCCTCTGGCTCCTGCCGGAAAATAGAAGAGGGTCCAAAAAAGTCCAATTATGGTCTTGAATGGGCTGGACGCAAATAGCTTAGCTTAAACAAGAACGCTTACGTCATTTATGGGACGGAATGTCTTTTTTTTATTTCTGGTGGTCTGGAAAAGACCGACGGGATTGTTCCCCGAGATTTTTTTCTGTTTTCATGTCGGTCCAAAATCTTCTTCATGGGTGTTCTTTTCAGCAAGCGTGAATAATTTCAGGCTTTTGATTCAGCATCCCATCATTAGTTGCCCTTACATCACTATCTGCCTTCAATTAGTGGAAAGGACCTCTATTATTATGGACCTTTTACCAGTTTCAAGTCAAAAGTGCGTTTCAGCCCTTTTTAGGGTGACACAATCCCTGAAAAATATTGTTTGTAGTGTGTATACATATATCTATATATATATATATATATGTGTACAGACTTGTCACGGTTGTCATGGCGCCCAATTAGCCCCGCCTATGTGGCACCAGCTGCGGCTCACTATTCATTATTTAAGCTCAGTGCTCTCATATTATCTTGGTCAGTCCGTCAACGAACCTCTGCCACGCAAGTCCTGGGTTCTGACTCGGTCCTGTTTCCTGTTAGTATTTTCCTGTTCCCATTTATTTTGTCCTGTTTAATATCGGTTTCCAGTTTTGTTCCCGTCTATTTTGGTCCCGTTTATTATTCTCTCCAGTTTTCCTTCCCGTCTAGTTTGTCCTTTTTAATTTCAATACCCTGTTACCATATCAGTCCTGTCCTGTCCGGTATCGACCCCATCTGTCCAATATCTGATCGGGCAATCGGTATCGATCTCATCGGTCTCTGGCTTCCTATTATTCCACGCCAGACGACTGCCTAATGTACATGACTCCCCATTTCCCGTAAAATATAAGCTTGTGTGAGACACGTCACGCATTTGGGTCCTGATCCTGTTCCATTTCATGACAATACTATCAAACAGTATTTTGTATTTATAAGGTTATGTTTTGAAAATAAATATAAGCAGTGCATACCATCCTGATAAATGAATCAATGAAAGTCAAATAAATTCAATTTATTAAAGTAAACTAAAATTGAAAAAAATGTATTGCCCCAGTTTTACACATTCGAAGCATAGCTTTTCTCTTTTTACAAAACTTTTAACTTGTTTTTAGGGTAAATTACAGAAAGAATAAACGATGTAAATATTATCTCCACTTTTTGCTTTTTTTCAGTATTTTTTATATCGTAGACATTCCAGTGCAAAAAATGGAAAAAATACACCAAAAAATTGATGTATTTTTTCCAGCGACAATATATTGTAAAATGCTTATTATGGATTAAAAATATGTTTTTTAATATAGAGAATATTTTTCAAACGAACGTTTTGCTTGTTTTAAGTATTAGTTTTTTTGCGTTACTTAAAAAATTCAATTAATAAAAATATAATATAATTTTTTTTAGTTTTTCACATGACAGCGACACGTTTAGTAATTCTTATTATAAATTCAAAACATTTTGAAAATTGAATGAATTATTTTTGTAGGTTAGTAAGAAAAGGTATTTCAAATTGAGCAGCTACCATACCAGATTATTTTAATTATTTTAAGGATTATTTTATATATTATCAAAAATAATAAATTAAATGTATCAAAAACGTGATTTTTAATGGTCGGTCTCAATTATATTGTAAAATTCTCATGAACTAACAAAAAAAGCATATGTAATCATTTTTAAAATTTTTATTAAGCATATAACTTTAAATTATCAGCAAAAAATTACCAATGAGATTGATTTTATTTGTCATTTTTGAATGTAGGTAATTTTTTTATTATATGTATTATTTAAATATGTAATATATATATAATTTTTGTGGTGTATTTTTCTGGAAAGAATCGCATCTAATAATAATGTCAAGTTTTTGGTATGAATTTGAACATTTGAGAATCAATTACTAAGAGCCTGGTTCTTCTTCAAACTGACATAGCGTAGTTTGACACTTATTGACTCGCCAAGGCCCCCTCTGGCCATAGTTGGAACTGTAGCCTAGTACAGGTTCTAATGATGTGCATACTCACCTGCAAAGCTTCTGCAGAAGAAGCCAGCTGCCCCTGACCTCGTTCAGTTTGTGTCCCACTGCGGATGCCAAAGCAGGATGGACATTGGACAGACGAGACACGCTAACGTCCAACATCTTAACGCACAAGAACAACACCATTACTTCCAATCGTCTTTTGCATTTGGAAATTCAGTAGACCCCCGCGTTACAGCGTCACTAGCTTGAAATATTGGAATAAGGTGTTTTTTGCCTCCCCTTTACAGCATTTTCCCCACTATACAACATTACAGAATGACGTCCCTAGCTCACAGAGTTTTCACTTTCCACTTTTGAATGAAAAGTCGCCCCCTTTTTACAGTTTTTTCCCCGCCATACGGCATCAACAACACAATGTCCTTAGATTGCAATATTTTCACATTACAATCTGGAATAAGATGTGTTTTCTTCCCCTCTTTACAGCATTTTCCCCACTATATGACATTACAGGATGAAATTCGTAGCTTATCAAGTTTTCACATCAGAATTTTGAATAAAAAGTCAGCTCCTCTTTACAGCATTGTCCCCACCATACGACATCAACGACTTAATGGCCTTAGCTTGAAATATTTTCACATAATCTGGAGTAAGATGGGTTTATTGCCCCCTCTTTACAGCATTTTCCCCACTATACAACATTACAGAATGACGTCCCTAGCTCACGGAGTTTTCACTTTCCAATTTTGAATGAAAAGTCGGCTCCTCTTTACAGCACTGTCCCCACCATACAACATAAACGACACAGCCGACATAGATTACAATGTTTTTACGTTACGATGTGGAATATGATGATTTTTTTCTGGCCCCTATTTACGATTATTTTCCCCCACCATAAGGCATCAACAACACAACTCCTTAGCTTGCAATATTTTCACTTTACGATCTGGAAAAAGATGGGGTTTTTTTGCCCCCTCTTTACAGCATTACCCCACCATACGACATCAGCAACACAACATCCCTAGGAGTTTGTATGTTCTCCCCGTGTTTGCGTGGGTTTCCTCCGGGCACTCCGGTTTCCTCCCATGATACAAAAACATGCATTTCAGGTGAATTGGCCGGTCCAAATTGTCCCTAGGTGTGACTGAGCGAGTGAGTTGTCTGTCCCCGTGTGCCCTGCGATTGGCTGGCAACCAGTCCAGGGTGTCCCCTGCCCACTGCCCGATGATTGCTGGGATGGGCTCCAGCATCCCCGCGACCCTACTGAGGATAAGCGGTGCAGCTGATGAGATGAGAATCCAATGTTTTTAGGTCCCCGTTTGTGAAGGTGCTTGAAATCCTTGCAAATGCTTGAATTTTAATGTTGTGATTTCAAGCTCAGAACATTGCTTCAATTTTGGGTGAAGTGCTTGAAAATGCTTGAAATTGTTGCCATTGCCATGTTCCCTGGCAGTCTGACTCTAGAGACCACGCAAAAAAAGAAGAGTTTTTCCAAAGTGCGTGATAATGAAGCTTACACAACTGCTCCGGTGGCTTGTCATTACGGCCAAGAGCACAGCTCTATTTAGAAAACCGGCTCCGTTGGCTCGGTTCACTGACAAGAGCCAGCTCTTTCGGCTCCCAAACAACTCCTCAGATATTTTGTTCTTTAAATTATATATTATTAATAATTATAAAATATTACACGCACCCAATTATTTAGTAATGAGTCATTTCATATTTTGCAGGGGATCCCTGAAAAACACGTGAAATATAAATTAAAGTATTCACAAATCTATAAAAAGAAAAAAAAAAAAGTAGCTTTTTTTTTTTTTTTTTTACACAATGAACAGAATTTTCCCGTGGTTGTAAACAAGTGTGACGTAGCCAGGCTGCGCTTCGATTGTTAAAGGAGAACGGCAGAATTCATGTCAGTTTATAGCAGCCCTTTGACAAAAGATCGTATGTAGATTAGAGATAATAGCACAATGTATGTGCTAGTAGCAAGATAGCAACCTCATTCTTTTGATCGGTGCTGGATTTTCAGTAATATGGAATCTAATGTTCTTTGTCCCTTCTCGATTGTATTTATTTTACAATACAACATGAAAGACAAAGATTCAAGACTTGCTGTGACGCTAAAGGTAGAAGCAAGAACGTGCCAGAGATCGAAATAAAGCTAGTGATGATCCAGTAATACAAGGAAGGTACAGGCTGAGGAATCTGGATGTAACCGATCGACAATGCCATAAGATTCTGCTCTGCTATCGGTTTGGGTCAGGTTATTGGCTGAACTCCTTCCCACGATGCTTTTTTTGACTCTTTCAGTTCAAACTCTCTTGTAATGTGCTTTAAGTTGTTCAACTACGGGTCCCAAAGGAAAAACATAATAACCATGGAAACGAATCTTGCGTTTGTCAAGAAAAAAAGAAAAAGGCACACAAATTGCTACCCGGAACCTGAAAACAGATTAGTGTCCCATCCCCGGGGTGGCTATACATTCGATAATAAATAATAAATAAACATTCCTACCATGATTTGACTGGCAATATCTCGGATTTCTCTCGGCTCCCTCGAGGCCGACACGCTTTTCATCTGAGAACGAAAGAAAACGTCTCGATGATGTCATCAACACGTGCCGGGATCGTTAACAAAAACAAAACGAATGATCATAACACCGTTTGATTAATGGCGGATAACGTGTTGTCAGCTTGCTGGTAAAAGGACGAGACTTCAAGTGCCAGATGGAGATCGTCTTGGTGTTTTTTTAGACGGGATTGCACCTTTAGCCACCTAGGAACAAAATCAGCGTCATTTTCTGGCGATTCTTAGGAATATTTTGGAGGTGGGGTTGCAGGAATCTCACATTTTATTGATATTCTTTCTGCGGCTTAAGATGCCTTTGCTCTCCGACTTTCCTTGCTTCTCCAGTTTTTGAGCCATGTGGTTGATTTCTTCGTGGAGAGTTCTGTAGAGTTGCTCGTCCTAGATGCAAAAAGAATATATGTATATATATATATATATATATATATATATATATATATATATATATATATATATTATAGGTATAGATAGATAGATATAAATAGATATAGAAAGATATATAGATATAGATGGATAGATCGATAGATATAAATATAAATATATATATCTCATCTCCTCTCATCAGCTGCACCGTTTATCCTCAGTAGGGTCGCGGGGATGCTGGAGCCCATCCCAGCAATCATCGGGCAGTGGGCAGGGGACACCCTGGACTGGTTGCCAGCCAATCGCAGGGCACACAGGGACAGACAACTCACTCGCTCAGTCACACCTAGGGACAATTTGGACCGACCAATTCACCTGAAATGCATGTTTTTGGAATGTGGGAGGAAACCGGAGTGCCCGGAGGAAACCCACGCAAGCACGGGGAGAACATACAAACTCCGCACAGCAAGGCCGGTAGCTGGATTTGAACCCACTCAGGAGGTTCCCACGACCTCAGAACTGTGTCGCACACGTGCTAGCCACTGCGCCGCCGTGCTGCCCTATATATATATATATATATATATATATATATATATATATATAGATATAAATAGATAGATATAAATAGATATAGATAGATAGATAGATATAAATATATATATATATATATATATATATATATATATATATATATATATATATATATATATATATATATATATAGGTATAGATAGATAGATATAGATAGATAGATATAGATAGATAGTTATAAATAGATATAAATAGATAGATAGGTATGGATATAAATATATATATATATATATATATATATACACACACACAATATATTATCATAATAACTCAGTAAAGCTAGCAAAAAATGGACTAGCTTAAAAAAAATCACCTGTTTCAAGTCTAAAATTCTTCTGGTGAGCTGCATTTTGTCAACGTTAGCACCCAGGACGCTAACGAGACCCTTCTCCTCTTCCTGTCAACGCATAAAGGTCAATATTTTATTGTGGGGTTAGGCAAAATGTGGTCTGCAGGCCACATTAGGCCCCTCAGGCTTTCTAGCTTGGTCCGTCAAACAAAAACGTTAAAAAGTTCTACTAATCAAAAAATAAATGAAATAACGTGTTCCAGTCTGCACCCTAGTGCCTCCCCCAATCAAAGTATAATTTTCTTGTCCCCGGTGTCCCCACCCCACATAAAAATATATTTGTATTGTCCCCGGTGTGCCTTAGTGGTCCTCCTCCTCATTTCACTTGTCTCTGGTGTCCCTCGGTGTTCCCTCTCCATTAAGAACATGTTTTTATTGTCCCGATGTCCCTTAGCATCACTCCATTAAATAGAAATAGTAATTGAGTGTCCTCCATCTGCATAGAAATATATTTTCCCTGTCCCCGATGTCCTTTTCTGTCCCCCTTCTCCATCAAAAATGTGTTGGTTCTTTTATCTTTGTTCTACTTTGGCAAGAACATCCATCCATCCATTATCTGCACCGTTTATCCTCAGAAGGGTCGCGGAGCCCATCCCAGCTATCCTCGGGCAGTGGGCAGGGGACACCCTGAACTGGTTTCCAGCCAGTCGCAGGGCACACAGGGACAGACAATTCGCTCGCTCATTCACACCCAGGGACAATTCGGACCGGTCAATTAACCTGACATGAAGAAACCCCTGCAAGCATGGGGAGAACATGCAAACTCCACACAAGAGGTTCGATCTCATGACCTCAGAACTGTGCCGCACACGCGCTAACCACTGCTCCGCCGCGCCGCCTTGGCAAGAACAACGTATGTTAAATCTTTTCATGACACAATTATACGATCGTACCTTGTCTTTGATCCAGATTTCGAGTTGGTCGACCTTTTTGTTGAACTCTTGGAGGTTTTTGGGGAGTCGCGATTGGCCGGCCGCCGTCTGTTTGAGGAGATTCCATTGGTCCTTGAGCTGGCTCAACTGGTTCCTCACCAGTTCCGAACTGGGATTTAGTCGGTTCATCAGGGGATCACCCGTCTTTAAAGATGGAGACAAAACAATATTTAACAGAAACATATCCGACACATCTATGAGACGGAGTATAATCGCTGACCTTTAGAAAGGGCAAAGTCGATTTTTTTTTTTTATATATTAAGCTCTCCAAATTGTATATTCATAAAAAAAACTAATTGATCGCCCAAAAAACTTTCTATAAAAATAGCCAACCTGATTGAGTTGAATCAAGGCGTTGTCGAAGTCTTTGAGATCTCGCTGATGTATCTGTGAGGTTTCATTCCACTCTGCAATCTTTGAGTCCTCCTCTTGGAGTTTGCTTTTACTCCGAGGCGCAGCCTGCAAAAATCACTTTTTATCATGAACTGTTCCATAAATACAGTCAATTCAATTGAGAAAATATACAATAATTAAAAAGAGTTGGATAAATGTTTCAGTATTTCAACATATAAGATTCCCTCATACAAAAACTGTTTTTCTTATTTTTCTCATTTATATTTCACGTTGACAATATCAGTGTATTATTTGTTATTGCAACATCCATTGCAGCCTGGTCATCCTGGAAGGGGGAAGACGTCATGTCGGTCCCTTCTCAAGGTTTCTTCATTTTCCTCACGTTGAGGTTTTTGGGTTTTTCCTTGCCCTCATGTAGGTTTTAGATCAGGGGATGGTGTGGTAGTGGTTTGTGGTTTGCAGTGGCCTGTGCATCCCTTTGAGACTTCATGTGATAAAGGGCGTCACAAATGTGTGTGGCACGGTTCTGAGCTCATGTGATTGAACCTTCCTGTGTGGAGTTTGCATGTTCTCCCCGTGCTTACTTCGGTTTCCTCCAGGCACTCCGGCTTCCTCCCACATTCCAAAAACACGCATGTCGAGTGAATTGTCCGTTCCAAATTGTCCCTAGATGGGAATGAGCGAGTGAGTTGTCTCTTTGACCAGCTGGCAAGCAGTTGAGGGTGTCCCACTCCCCGAAGACAGCTGGGATGGGCTCCGGCACCCTCGCGACCCTACTGAGGATAAGCTGTGCAGATAAACCCTACGATACCAAACTGTATGTAACATCCTATATGTCGACATTTCTTGGGTAAATTTTGTGTAATTTATAACTATAACCTTATCCTCCTTGTTTTATAACCTTATCTTCTCTGTTCCTTTATCTTCTTGGCTTTTTTACCTCACTGTGAATGTGTGAAACTGGAGTGTCATGCCCAATTTCGTTGTCACAATATGTTAACCCATTTTGTAACAATGACAATAAAGGTAGATTCTATTCTATTCTATAATGGATTATTAAAGTATATTATTTTTTTTATTATATTATTTATTATTATTTGATTTATTATTTCCTACTTCCAATGGCCATATTCAAATACGAATCGCTAAACAGAATTTTATTTGATGTCTTTTTTTATGTACATTTTATTTTTTACTGTATGTAAACAAACAAAACCAAATGTCATGATTACTGATTCGGGGCACCTTCGGCTGCCCCGTTGGCGCCAACAGCCACGGGATCTGATAGGCTATTCAACTCTTTTTAAACTCCCGTCTTCTGAAAGGAAGCCGTCAGACCGTCTGCGAACCTATGCTCTCAGCTAGGCAAGCTTTTGTACTCTCCGACATTATCCTGCCCTGTTTTCCTGCCTGATACCTGTTGCCGACCTTTTTCTGGACCCGTCTCTGCTTTTGCTCCTCCGTCCCGGCCATTGACTTGTTTTGCCCTGTTTCCTGCCTGATACCTGTTGCCGACCTCTTTTCTGGACCCGTTTCTGTTTTGCTCCCCCGTTCCGGCCATCGACCTGTTTTCTCGCTGCCAACGACTACCCTCGCTCCACACGGAAGTGCCACTTTCGTGACTGATGATCCCCAGATCGTGGATACACACTGCTCTATTTCTTCATAAAAACTGAGTAAAACAAACGCTATTGGGTCCTGTCTCCGTTCCTGGTCTGTGACACCAAACCTTTTTGTTTTTTATATTTATTTATTTATTTGATAATACTTTATATTTTATTGTATAAATCGAAAAAATACAAAAAAAAAAATACAAATTTCCTGATTTTAATTTGTTTATTAATATGTGTAAATATTGAAAATGAGGGGGAAACATTTTATGTTTTACTTTTTCTTCCTTATTTGATAAGATTTATGCCAGGACCAGAACAGGGACAGGACCCACTTGCGTACATTTCTCTACTGGGAAGAAGGGAAAGGATTGCACACACGATCCGGTGATCGCTGGTCGCGGGAGCAGGTCGCTCCGAACGCGGAAGTGGCACTTCCGTGGCGAGCGATGGCAATGTCGGGAGCGGAAAAAAAACAGGTCGGTAGCCGGGACAGGAGAGCAAAAACACGGTCGAAGCCAGGAAACAGCCATAACAGGTGTGAGTCAGGGTCAAAAAGCTTGCCTAGCTTAAACTGAGGTTCGCAGACGGACTGACAACGGGTGACAGATAGGTGGGTTTAAATAGTGACCGGGAGCCAATCAGCGTCCGAGGCAGTTGGGGCCAAACGAGTGGGCACAGGTGCATCACATCGGTAATCATGACACTTTATCACAGTTGTATTTTTGTCTAACTAGAACAATCAAAGTTTTCAGGAAAAAATGATAGAAACATACAAAGAGAGGTAGAGGAAATCTATTCCTGTTGACATTGTGAGAAAAAAAAACGATAGTTGGCTGACAATGAGACAAACACTTCAAGTCATTTCATGCCGAACGGAATGGATTCCGTTTCTGGCAGATGATGTGAACAAGACAAACGCTTGGAATACGCTCAATAAATTTGAGTTCTCTGCAAAAACATTCATCCAACAAAAACCTTTGTTTGTTGTTTCTCCCTACAGAGCTGATTTGAATCGCGGATGGTCATATTTTTGGCACAGCAGCTCCAAAATGGAGTCGGCTCCTTCAATCTGCAGAAAACATCTCAGGGCCAAACTTTGCCCGAGAACCGAAAGGAGTGATGTCACCAGGGGCCCCTTTACCGCCCCCCGGAGGCATCTGAGGAATTTCAGCGTCCGACGGGAGGAAAAGCGCTCGCCGCTATCGCTACACGCCGTAAAAACTCTTAGCGTGACCTCATGCAGGAAGCGCTCGGTTTCCTGGTGCCGTCCTGGACTCCTGCTCGTTGCTACCCGCCAAACTCCAAAACGTTATATCATGTGTGAGCGCAGCGATGACATCATCCTTATATTTAGAAAGGAAAAGGGCTCTCTTGGATTTTGCAAACAAAAACGCCAGTGTAAGTCTCCACTTAAAAATTCCCGCACCTTTTGAACAACTGGGCTAGAATGTCTCTTTGAGGTCCAGCATCGTTGATAGGAGCCGAGCCAAAATGGCCGTGACACCATGACGGACGCCGTAAACCACAGGTATCAAACAGGTGGCCCGCGGGCCATGTCAGGCCTGCTAAAGGATTGAATCCGGCCCGCGAGACAACACTCAGAGAAGCGCAAGAGAAAAACAAGCTGTAGGTTGAAATATGTCAACTTGATGTTGCCAAAGAAAGGTGCCTCGATCAAAGACACTATACTAGTACTTCTTTCTCTCTCTCTCTCTCTTTCTTTTTCACCCACTCTCTGTCTGTCTCTTTCTCTCTCTGTGTCTTTTTAACTTATTTTGCTCTAACTTCCTTTTTTCCTTTTCTCTTTCTCTCTTCCTACCCTTCGTGCTTTCTTTTCTCTTTTCTCTCCTGTCTTTCTATTTCTCTTTGGATTTCTGTCTCCCGCTCCCTTTCTTTCCCCCTCTCTCATGACTTCTCTTTTTATCTCTTTTGTTTCTCACGCTCTCTCCCTCTCTCTTTTTCTTTGTCCCGCCCTCTCTCCTTTTCCCTCCCTCTTTCTCTTATTTCTTTATCTCTCTTTTTCTTTCTCTTTAATCTACTAGTCCGGCCCCCGACAGAATGTTTGTCCTATCGTGTGGCCCCCGAGTTCAAATGAGTTTGACACCCCTGCCGTAAACTGTAGCAAACGGGATGAGGCCAGTCAACAACAGTTACAATGGTACCTCCATGTCTCTAAATACGACAATTTCAGCTCACCAAGTACGGGAAAATATTTTCTCAAGTTACGTAGTCAAAGATACAGTACAGTAATGTCAAGAACAGAACGGAGACAGGACCCACTTGCGTACGTTTCTCTCAGTTTTATTGGAAGAAAGGAAAGGATTGCACACACGATCCGGTGATCGCTGATCGCGCGAGCAATGGTGGTGTCGGGAACGGAAAAAACGGGTCAGTAGCCGGGACAGGAGAGCAAAAAAAGTGGTCAGGATCAGCAATGAGTCTAAAGCCAGGAGAGGAGAGTAGACGCGGTCGGGATCAAAAACGGGTCGAAGCCGGGGGACAGACAGGAGCAAAAACAAGAGTGAGTCATGGTTGAAAAGCTTGCCTAGAGTAAACTGAGGGTCGCAGACGGACTGACAACAGGTGACAGATAGGAGTGGGTTTAAATAGGGACAGGGAGCGAATCAGAGTCCGAGGCAGTTGGCGCCAAAGGAGCGGGCACAAGTAATTCCCATTGGTAATCATGACAAGTACGCCTAGCTCATCGCCGCTCCCAGAGTTTCCCGCATGTAATCATACTGGCGAAGATCCGGGGATTTGAGAATTTGAGACAATTTGTGATGAAGGGCCAAACAAATGAAATCTAAGCTTAAAACAAACTTCTATAGCATATGAATAACCTATATTTTATGTTGACATTATCTGTGTATTATTTGCCCTCATGAAGGTTTTAGATCATAATAGTCTGTAGTTTGCAATAGTCTGTGCAGCCCGTTTAGACTCTTTGTGATTAAGGGCCAAACAAATAAATAAGACATGACGAATAAATGGGACTCGACTGGCTATCGCTTCAAACATGCCTGGCAAGCCGATGCCTATGCGTGCTCTCAGCATGCTTTTTGTGTGACCGTCAGAGTTCTGAGACGAGAAAGGAGGAGGGTTCCTGGTAAGATTGCGCGGAGGAGGATGCAGCTATCATTCCATAATCCCAAATTCAAGACATTTTAGCAAAATTCCACAAAATCCTGGGATTTGTGGAAAAGAATCCCCCTTAAAAAGTTTTGACAAGTTGGGCCAAACGCTATGTCTGCCTCGCACATTTCCGACGGATTATCAAAAGCCGGCAGAATCTTTGGATCAGTTTTTCAAGGAACACAAGGCCAAAAGGTAAAGGAACATTTTTCTGATATCTCTTTTTATTTGTTTTTTTACATGATGTTTTTTGGCTTATTGTGCGGTCATCGAATTTTAGCATGTATATGTGGCATGTTCGGATGCTCGTATGATTTATTAAAGAAATATATATATTGTACTTTTGCAGGGCTTGGAACAGATTATCGCACTTACATTCAAAAAGCGTCTCTACTTACAAAGGTTTTATTTTGTGTAGCTGCTCCCAGAACCAATTAAATCGTAAGTAGACATAACACTATATACTAGTCAACGTCATTGGAAATGACTCAGGAAACAATATCGTACAACTGTCAGACATCACAAAGAGAACCTGTAGATAGCATTAGCAATTCTAGCTAACTGAATCATTCGGTCCACGCCACTTGTACCACTATAGTGTAAATGGAGTATCCCCATACACAGGTGCTGATTAAAAGCTTATAAAAGTCTGGATGCTTGGTAGTTGTTTGGGTTTACCGGTACCCATTGCTCACTGACGCAGGGAATACCTCATTATTGCAAAGGTAAGACACTAACCTCAGCTGTGTATGCTACTGTATTTTATTCAGGGTGCATCAAATCTCTAATCGACTGTAACCGAAAGCTTCTCAAATAGTTTATCATGTCAATTTTAGCTACAGCAGCTATACTACTGGTCCCCACTTATCTGCAGGATCTCGGGTTTTTTTTTGTTTGTTTTAATCACATCGATTATTTTTTCAGGAACACATACAGACTATGATCGTGATCCTCGTTCTGTTGGATTCACTTCGCTGAGAAGCGTGGAAAAAGACGGGTCCTGGAATAATTTGAGGTCTGCGAGTCCCTCTGTCTTCTGTCGTCATCAATACGGTTCAGACAGAATTCCAAATTGAGCGAAGAACCTTGCCAGTAAATCACCATCGTAAAAGGTTGTGGTTATTTTATTCTGTCCTGGTTATTCATATTTGTTTCAACTCAAATGTTTATTCGAGTGCTGTCCGCTAGGGTGCTTCTTGCCGTCCGTCATGGCTCTCATTCTGCCAAGGAAGACAACGTGACGTCACGCACAAAGATTCAACAGTCATCTAGGGCAACCTAGCTCGAATGGATCTTTCATGTCTATAAATGTCTACGGCAGCTTTGCTAAAATGTGTCAGGAAACGGACCAGGAAGCAGGAAGTCGGAACTCATATGCGTAGAGGATCTGTCACTTTAATTAGGTAAGAAAAGGTGTCCAACACACAAACGGACCAAAGACAAAACAGGTTCAAAGGCAATCAAAATTACAAACTAGGCATTACTCAGATCGAACAGGTCTTCCAACAAGGTAAAGCAATGGTCTAGCAACAGGCAGTCCCAAAAGGAGCGAATAAAACAATCAGTCCAATGCGTCTCAGCCAGTGTCAAGGGGGCGGGGTCAGCTGGGCGCCATGACAACCGTGCAGGACATGACAAAAATGGATATTTGATGTCTGTAGCAGTCTATGCCAACCTCGCTCGAATGGCTCTTTGACGATTATAGCCGTTAATAGCAGCCCGGCAAAAAGGTCTCTTTGAGGTCTATCATCGTAGATAGGAGCCAAACCAAAGAATGGATCTTTCATGTCTATAAATGTCTATGGCAGCTTTGCTAAAATGGACATTTGATTATGTTGTGGCAAATCCTCAAAAGCATTTGCACTTGCATATATAGAAATAGATTTGCATACATGTCTACATTAACTTACAATACATTACTTGCTTGTGGGAAAAGGTCGGGGTGACCTCGGTTGAAGATACCGTTACCAGACGATTAGAGTTTACCTTGAAGATACCGTTGCCAGACGGCGTGCAAGGAACGGTCACGTACTCATACGGCGTACACGGGACTGGTCACGTACTCATACGTGATACAGGACCGCCTTTTGGGGTGTATTCAATCAAGCGTAAACGTCACTACTGCTTTAAAACCATTGTCTTGTAAACAGCTCGCTGAGAGAACCTTCGTTGCAATAAAGGTCTCTTCCTCCAACGCTGGCTTCTGTTTATCTGTTCCCTTATCTTACTTATCTATCGAACCGACAAATTCTCCAATGTTGAATTCTACAACAAATCAATGAGACTCTTAATCTCAGGGTCGTGGGCTTCGCTGAGTGATTTTTATTTCAATGGCAGATAACATCGCTTGCTTAAATGTGATTTCTCTTTATTTAAATAATAACGGTCATTAAAAAAAAAAAAAAATGTTACCAATGAGCAAACGTTACTGCTTTTATATTTAATATTAAAAAGAGGTAATTATATAATAAAATAAATACAAGTAAAAGTGTCCTAAACGTTTGTTAAAGACCCTTTTGAAATGTGATATTTATTTGACTGTTTATGCAGATTATATTCTGTATTTCTGTAAAAAAGGAAATAAAATATCTTATTTTGTACGCGGGTGATTTATACGACGCTGTGCGGAGGAGAACCTTTGATGTTTTTGTCTTTTCTGTTTTTGTTTTGTTTGGCGTTGGGTGTGGAGTTATGGATGCATGGATGAATGATGGAGTGACTGCTTCTTGGTTTTTGTGGGTTATTAGCGCAAACCGTTGGTTCTTTTTGTCTTTTTTGTTTTTTGTTTTTTGTTGTTTACCCCCCTCCTTACCCCCACCACTCTGTCTTTCTCCGTGTGTGAGTTGAGCTCAACCGTGTGTATTATTTTCCCTTTACTTTATGTGACGTTATGTTAAGTGGTGTCATAAAAATAAAAAAAATGGAGGGATTACTTAATTCGTCAAGTCAAGTGCTCCGTTTGCGTGTGGCCTTTTGATTTGTGAGATCTTGTTCCGATAAACGTAATAAGCATAGTTTGGGTAAATTGAGGACAATTTGGCAGGCTTTTTCAAAATACAATGAAGAGCAGATTACTTGCTAAGGTGATGTCTTCATTCATTCATTCAGTCATTTAACCTAGACTAAACATCCGGGTTTGTAAACATGACCGATTTAACAGGATTCAGAAGTCAGACGATCGTTGAAAAGGGCCGAAGATGGACAGAAAAACGAGCAAAGAGCAAACAAAGACGTTCACTAATCCATTGTCTGGCCGCTTGTCTACAGAAGGGTCGTGGGGATACTGGAGCACATCCAGGCTTTCCTCAAACAGTGCTGATTGCAGCCAGTTACGAGGAGAAAGAGGTAGACAGCTGAGCACCAAGGTCAGTCTGGTACTGATAAGCTCACGAAAACATTCCGGCGGCAGACTGCGAGTGAACGTCACAATGGACTGAGCCAGACGGCCAAGGCCGTCGACAGGGCGGTGATAACTAACAACACAAATCTGCTTTGAATCACGCTAGAATCTTGTTGATTGACGTAGTGTTTACAAATCTGAGGAATATTGATACGTTTGGGTTGTGAATTATTTTATTTTTAACACAGAAATACTGCTAAAATTGTATTTTGAATCTGCTTTCCAGGAAATCGGTGATTGTGTCTCCAGAGGAAAGGAGAATAGGTAACAGGGAAATACCTTTGACTTTATATCGGATAAATTTGTTTGTTCTAAAGGTTGTGAAGGGCATCTTACAAAAACTACACATTAAACAATGGTTCCATGGGTGAATTAGGTACAACCCACTACAGTACTTTCATTTATAGATAAACTCTTCTGCCATAACAAAGACATTAGAGGTATCTTCTAATAAGTTACTTTTCATTTGGTCATGATACAATTATTTGTTCATGAAATTTGAACTCTTCAACATGATTTATGTGTTAACTTAGTAATCGCATGAGTTAGATATTATGACATTCTCAGTGATAGTTTTTAAAAGCAAAGGTAGTCCAATGTTTTTTAAGGTGACTGATTTTGAGTTGACTTAAACTGTAATTTCTATGGGATAGTTCGAACTACATTGAAAATTGATGTTGTTGTTTTGTCTATTTCTTTGTCATCTGAATGCATTGAAAGTACTTAAAAACACGGAAAACCCATGAGCTTCGGGGGGGACTTCGCCCCACTAGTCCCCCCACCGGGGCACTGCCCTGGACCCAGTTGGGGGCCCGCGCCCCCAGACCCCCACCTAATTTTCAGGTAATTTCACTTTGGTCAAATCACGTCCCTGTAACAGGCAGACCAGCACCGCATCTGGGCCACTTGAGCAACTACAAAACACTACAAACTGAACTGAGAGACTGAATGTGACAATTGACGGCTGTCATCTACTAGCTGGTTAAGAGACAGGAGTCCAAGGTCGAACAACCATTTGAAAAGACGTCCCAGGGGATCTCGTGTACATCAAGGTCGACGACAGAGGAACCATCCGAGGCGTGAGGGACCGTACACCGTCGTGAGGGCAACGCTGGCCGCAGTCCAGGTCGAGGGCTCACACTGCCACCCAGGGGTCATCATTAATTGATTTTTGGAAGAAAAATAATGTTTAAGTGCGAAGAAATTAAAATTAATTTTTTTGCGGCAGGGCCAATTGATGGGTATTTATTGGATTTATTGGTAATTTAATGGTATACTAGCCGTGTCAATATGGTCGAACAAACTGGTCCTTTAATCTTTACTTTTAGTACAAAAAATATCTTCTGAGTTATTGGTGGTCACATCAGCTACCGTCATGTTGGGGCTTGTTTTATAATTATAATTTGTCGATTCCTCCTAAATTAATATGCGAATTGTCGGAACACTAACTGAGGTTAGATGAACAGTGAATGATAGAACATTCACGCCAACATTATCATGCGCAGTAAGACACCTTAGTAATGAGAGGTTTTGCTATTTATTACACATTCATTTATGAACAAAATGTGTACAACATAGAAACATCGGAGAGAGTGAAAATGTTAGAGATTTTCATTAGATGAAACGATGTGGGAAACAAATTCGCTGTCCCAGAAGCGGTTGTTAGAAAACAAAAAAAGTTGGGCTTTTAGGCAATTTGTTGACAAGGTTGAATTTCATTTCTCATAAAAAGCTAGGCCTTATAATGGGGGAAACACGGTAGCTTACGCGTGCATGCACTGTCCCGATTGTGCGTATATGTGCCCTTGACCGCATACGAAATGCTCGCGCGGCGAGAAAATTTGCACGTTTGTTGACGCAATCGACTAATAAAAAACCCGAATAATTTCGCAATTAATGGGTCGCAAACTCGCAATAGTTGCTAATTATTTAAATTTTGCAATAAATGGATTTATGAATTTAAGCAACCATTCCATTAATTTTTCGCAATTAATGGCATTAATTTTTCACCAATCATTTATTGCTGACCCCTGCTGCCACCGTCAACGAGACCAAGCAAGATCAACAGGGCAGTAACGTTCAAATTAGGAAATCAAGATGTGGATAACAAAGCTGTGTGTGATAATAAATTGTCTGATATGATTGTTACTAGGAGCAGAGCTCGAGAAATCGCAGCGGCGAATGGAAATTGCGGTTCCGAAAGTGCAACCGGAGATCCAAAAAGCGACGCTGCAGACCATGACGCATCCTAGAGACAGCGGCCCGGTTAAGTGTGACACTACTGTATAACATGCCAAAACGGTTGGTGATTTGGAAAGTACAAGTACACTTTACCTCATGAAGGGCTCACTGGCCCTGAGGTAGATAAGCTCTAAAGTACCAAAATCAAAAACATTACAGGAAAAAAGAAAAATGTGAGATGTGACGAAAATGTGTAAAATATAATTTTTAGAATATGGTTTCATAAGAGACATGCACTCGAATTTTTTTAAAGGGACAGTGTGTATAAATTGACCGCAAGAAGTCTTTGCACTGTGGAGTGCAACCAAAATAAAAGTGCTTAACAGGATAATAAAGGGGGGTCACAGCACCCACATAAGCACTATTTTTCACTGCCTCTAGGTGATGCTCATGTTATGTTATGGAAAACTCCAGTAACTCCAGTTTGCAATCGCGTAGTCACACCAGCAATCCCTGTTTTGGATATAAATTGCTAAATACTTTATAAAAAAGCTAATTAAACGATTTAGGTTCACTATCAAGACATTTCTAATAAAAACTCGCAGGAAAAAACCTTAATTGAGAACGAAAAGGCTCTCTTCAATGAATTGAAGGAAAAAAGCCATTTTGTCCAATGAAAAAGACGGACTTAACCAATTACCAACAACAATGACGTAATCTCGAAAGTGCAAAAGAGAGGACGACAAAAATAGAGAGGGTGGGACGAAAGGAAGAGAGAGAAAGATTGTATAACTACAGCGATTGTGAGAGCCACATCAAGTTGACATATTTCAGCCTACAGCTTGTTTTTCTCTTGCGCTTCACTAAGTGTTGTCGCGGGCCGGATTCAACCCCCCCTGGTGCTGATAACGCCAAGGTCGCGGATTCAATCCCTTAGCGGGCCGCTTGTTTGACACCTGTGCACTAAAACATCTCAGTACGTAAGCACGATAAAACTTAACGAGACTATAAGTGCCCCTGAATTCCACAGAAAGTTACAAAACGGGTGCACACATTGTAACTGACAATTACATTTGGCATGACACTCCATCTTCAGAGTTAGGTAAAGGAACGGAAAAGATAAGGTTATAGTTATAATTAATACGATATGTACACAAGAATGTGCATTTAAAATGTTACATACGGTTGAGGTTTGTGTAAATATGCATTTGGTGAAAAATAGTCAATATAGTGCAAAAGAAAGTTGTACACAGTTGTACCTCTACTTATACGTTTAATTGGTTCTAGCAGTAAATATGAAATGATGAAACTATTGTAAATCGAAACACATTATCGATTTGAATCAATTGGATTGAAACGGGATTAGTCCGTTCCGAAAGCAAACGAACCTTGTTGAGTCAACTGCAATTGCCCTGAAGGTATACTGATGTTCAGTAGGGGTTCGTACATAAACAAAATCTAAAATTCTATGTTTTAAAACTAACAATATAAATGTGTTAGAATAGCCAAGCCCAAGTCCAGACATAAATAGTGCTTGTGGAAAGATCTGAAAAATGGTGTATCCAAACGATCACCGTCGTACGTTTGGGAACTGGGGAGCGGTTTTGTAAGGAACAATGGAAAAAATAACAAGGAACAAACGCTAATATTTCAGTTTGATGTGCAACCATTACACAAAGTAAATAAACAGGAATTAAATATAATGACATACAACATCATAATTGTAAATGAGAAAAATTGGATGTGTCCCCGGGCCGTGACGACAAAAGTTTGCCCACCATTGACTTAAAACTATTGTTTTTGGGACGAGAGACTGGTGGTTAATTGCGCTTTTAATGACTGATTTTTTTTTAGGTTCTTTTAAGAAGCAGAATGTTGGAAAAAATTTTAAGCTGATTGTAGGCGATGATGAAATAGGTTGGTAAATTCTCTATAGAGCGTGACGTCTCGTTTGGTTTCATGTTATAGTCGTCATAGTTCCATTCCACTCCTTGTAGTTATTAGTATCGATACGACGACACACACACACACACACACACACACACTGCTGTCGTCTTAATAAAACTGAATCGACTCTGCACCGCACAACACAGTGGCCACGATCACACTCTCAGTCCACTCTTGGCGCCCATTCTCAGTCATCCCTCTCCTCAAAGCGCCCTAAACCTTGCTTCCTTGATTGAGTAGAAGGACGTGTATGAATAGTGCAATTCGCGATAGAAGACAAGTTTAAATTACTGAAATTCCGAGTATCATGGGATGAGTCAGACGAAAGATAAACGTGCAACCAGTCGGAGTGCCGACGGACTACCAGAAACCAAATATGTTAACGACAGTACAGACTAAAGTGACGGATAATAGGGTAAACCTTAATGTGACGATACAGGCAAGAAAGGTTCCGACACACCAAAGTCCAGAGAAACCTACACCCACGGCGACAGCACTAAAGAGTGAGGTTACAACGCCGACAGCCAAAAATGAGTGCACGGCCAGTACGTAAAATTCGGGAAATTGTGTAGAAGAGGAAAACCGTAACCCCAACTCGGTAGTTGTGTAGGCGCATGGTCTCAATGTGCACTGACTTAATTTGACTAAACAACTTAAATTTTTGTGGGCCATTTGTCTTGTCATATGTTTTATGTTTGTTCAATGTTGTAAATGTTTGTATACTTTCCTGTATTCTCTTTTTTCTTGTCTTATGTTTGTTTGTACTAGCTTTTAAGCGGCCCACGTAACTGAAAAGAAAAAATAGAAAAATACGAAGGAAAATTGCCGCGGACGAGAGCGCGTGCGTTTTTAACAAAGAAGAAAAAGGAAGCGAATTTAAGTGCACAATGCAACGACAGAAACGTTTTGTTATCAACAGTAAGACCGTTTAAAAAATGTTGTTTTTGGGTGGAAAAACTATGTTGAGTTATTTCAGATTCATAGAGTTAATGCCAGAACCACACCATAGAAAGATGGAATAGTGACAGAAAATGAATAAAAATGTTTCGTTTTCAGTTAAAAATTGGAAAATAAAGGAATGTGAAGATGAGGAAAAATCCAATTGAGTGAATTAAATGGAGTAATTTGAGAATGTAAAGCATTGTTGTACGAGAATAGTGGAAGAGCGTGAGTTAATACTTTTTTTTCATTGAATATGGAGGAAATATTCATTGAATGGAATACAAATGAGTAAGATGAATCGTTGTAGATCAATGCACGTCGTTTTCAAATGAAGTAGGTGGAGCTAGAATAGTAGATTTGATTGGTTTGGGAAAAATAAATAAATAAATTGGAAGATTAAGTGAGATGGTTATATGTCAATTTCCCATTAAACAAGTGGGCTAAAAAGCACGTGTTAGAGGGCGTAGAAGAAGGGAGAGTTATGTGGAAAATGGATTGTTGGCAGAGCAAGTAAGGAAGTTACAAATACAGAAAGATAAGAGTTAGCAAAGGAAGAAATAAAAAGGCGAAAAGAAAGTAGGCGTTGAGGAAAAGAGAAGAGAGGGATATACAAGTGAAAAAAAGGAAGAAATGAAAAGGGGAAAAAGTAATTAAATGAAATATTTTTGTTGACAATTGGCCGGAGTAGAGAAAGCATATGTATGTGGACGGGTATGGCTAAATAACATCGGACAACCGAGGGTAATTCCAGAGTAATTTATAGCTAGCAATGAAATTAAGTCTGGATTAGAATCGGTGTTTATCTGGATAACTCAGAATAAGAACGCAAAATGGATTAACTACATTTATTACAACCAACAACGTTTATTAATTACATTAACGAGGCCTTTAGTGCAGTTGGAGAGCAATTACATGAGACATCTAGGATGGCCTGGCAAAATCATCAGGCCCTCGATTTTCTCTTGGCCAGTAAAGGAGGCGTGTGTCATATGATAAAGGAGGAAGGCTGTATGTATATACCTTTAAATACATCCGAAGCAGGAAGCTTCACAGAAGCACTGTCAAAGATTCGTGAGTTGAGCAATGAAGTGACAGTAAATACTGAAAAGAACAGTATCTCTTGATTGGTACTGGGGTAGTATGTTAGCAAAGGGGGAAATTTTCGTGCTAACTATCGTAATAATTATGTATTTGTTGTGTTTCTGTGCCATACCTATTCTTAAAAGAGGAATTCTTAAGAATTTTGGAGAACAAATGACAGTAGTGGCTAATACTAGGGTGGCATGAAGCTCAATGAGCACAGTTAGTGATTAAATATCCAAGCCTATTCCTTAGTGAGGAAGAACAGATGACTCAACTAAATTCAAAACCTTGAATTTTATTTGGCAACGTTAATAGTCAGTCTACATTACATTAAATAATGGAGCATCTGCGGAAAGAGACACAAATGATAATCTACACTAATAACAATATCAAGTAGCACTAGGAATAACAGCAACAAATATATTGGTTTCTAATTGTGATTCTTTTGTTGGTATGTCACACTGCCGGGGAACAAGCTGCTGCCTGGGATGGTCATCGTCGCTTCCGGGTTTTTGGCTGCATGGAAACTGAGCGTGATGCCTGCTGGGATAACACTCACTCCAACATCTGACTTCACGCCACCCGTTGACGAATACGACAGTGCATGGTCTTCAAATTATGCACAGGGGTCAGGCCAAAGGCCGATGTATATGCTGTATCACTATCCACTCATCTTGAAATGTATCGACGGCTGTTACCAAAATTTGTTATCACTTATCAGTTTAATTATTCATTTACCTTTATCACGTACCGATCAACCGTAGACGTACGGATAAAGATAAATGAAGGGGGGGTTAGTGCATAGGTCAGATGTTTGGAGTGTTAGGGGTTTTTTCTTTTTATTTAATGAAACATGAATAATGAAAGTTAGAGTAATCACAGCAGGCTGACCGCCAGAATTTTATTTTATTTTCGATTCGCGTAAAATCTGTCCTGTATTGATATCTGTGATTGGTAATAATTTGCCACTACTCTGTATTCCTTTTCAATTTTAATTTCCATTCAAAGGAAAAAAAAAAAAAAAGGGGGGATTATGTTGTGGCAAATCCTCAAAAGCATTTGCACTTGCATATATAGAAATAGATTTGCATACATGTCTACATTAACTTACAATACATTACTTGCTTGTGGGAAAAGGTCGGGGTGACCTCGGTTGAAGATACCGTTACCAGACGATTAGAGTTTACCTTGAAGATACCGTTGCCAGACGGCGTGCAAGGAACGGTCACGTACTCATACGGCGTACACGGGACTGGTCACGTACTCATACGTGATACAGGACCGCCTTTTGGGGTGTATTCAATCAAGCGTAAACGTCACTACTGCTTTAAAACCATTGTCTTGTAAACAGCTCGCTGAGAGAACCTTCGTTGCAATAAAGGTCTCTTCCTCCAACGCTGGCTTCTGTTTATCTGTTCCCTTATCTTACTTATCTATCGAACCGACAAATTCTCCAATGTTGAATTCTACAACAATGTCTGTAGCAGTCTATACCAACCTAGCTCGAATGGCTCTTTGACGATTATAGCCGTTAATAGCAGCCCGACTAAATAAGTCTCTTTGAGGTCTATCTTTGTTGATAGGAGCCAAACCAAAGAATGGATCTTTCATGTCTATAAATGTCTATGGCAGCTTTGCTAAAATGGACATTTGATATCTGTAGCAGTCTATACCAACCTAGCTCGAATGGCTCTTTGACGATTATAGCCGTTAATAGCAGCCCGACTAAATAAGTCTCTTTGAGGTCTATCTTCGTTGATAGGATCCAAACCAAAGAATGGATCTTTCATCTCTATAAATGTCTGGCAGCTTTGCTAAAAAGGAGACTGGATGTCTGTAGCAGTCAATGCCAACCTAGCTCGAATGGCTCTTTGACGATTATAGCCGTTAATAGCAGCCCGACTAAATAAGTCTCTTTGAGGTCTATCTTCGTTGATAGGATCCAAACCAAAGAATGGATCTTTCATCTCTATAAATGTCTATGGCAGCTTTGCTAAAATGGACATTTGATGTCTGTAGCAGTCTATACCAACCTAGCTCGAATGGCTCTTTGACGATTATAGCCGTTAATAGCAGCCCGACTAAATAAGTCTCTTTGAGGTCTATCTTCGTTGATAGGATCCAAACCAAAGAATGGATCTTTCATCTCTATAAATGTCTGGCAGCTTTGCTAAAAAGGAGACTGGATGTCTGTAGCAGTCAATGCCAACCTAGCTCGAATGGCTCTTTGACGATTATAGCCGTTAATAGCAGCCCGACTAAATAAGTCTCTTTGAGGTCTATCTTCGTTGATAGGATCCAAACCAAAGAATGGATCTTTCATCTCTATAAATGTCTATGGCAGCTTTGCTAAAATGGACATTTGATGTCTGTAGCAGTCTATACCAACCTAGCTCGAATGGCTCTTTGACGATTATAGCCGTTAATAGCAGCCCGACTAAATAAGTCTCTTTGAGGTCTATCTTCGTTGATAGGATCCAAACCAAAGAATGGATCTTTCATCTCTATAAATGTCTGGCAGCTTTGCTAAAAAGGAGACTGGATGTCTGTAGCAGTCAATGCCAACCTAGCTCGAATGGCTCTTTGACGATTATAGCCGTTAATAGCAGCCCGACTAAATAAGTCTCTTTGAGGTCTATCTTCGTTGATAGGATCCAAACCAAAGAATGGATCTTTCATCTCTATAAATGTCTATGGCAGCTTTGCTAAAATGGACATTTGATGTCTGTAGCAGTCTATACCAACCTAGCTCGAATGGCTCTTTGACGATTATAGCCGTTAATAGCAGCCCGACTAAATAAGTCTCTTTGAGGTCTATCTTCGTTGATAGGATCCAAACCAAAGAATGGATCTTTCATCTCTATAAATGTCTTTGGCAGCTTTGCTAAAAAAGGAGACTGGATGTCTGTAGCAGTCTATGCCAACCTAGCTCGAATGGCTCTTTGACGATTATAGCCATTAATGGCAGCCTGACTAAATAAGTCTCTTTGAGGTCTATCTTCGTTGATAGGATCGATCCAAACCAAAGAATGGATCTTTCATCTCTATAAATGTCAGTGGCAGCTTTGCTAAAATGGATACTGGATGTCTGTAGCAGTCTATGCCAACCTAGCTAGAATGGCTCTCAAAGAATGGATCTATCATGTCTATGGCAGCTTTTGATGTCACGGGCTTTTGTAATTATTTCAACCTGTTTTTGTCTTATTTTGATTAAAGACACAAAATTCAAATAATTTTATCACAATTGTACGGATGCTAGCTTTGTCATGCTAGCAACCTGGCTCAAACGTCATCACTTTTGGGTCTTTTCACTTCAGGTTTCACTGAAAACGAACAACGGCAGCGTTTACCTAGTGCCGTATGCCTTCGCCGAATTTAGACACAAGTCGCGGTTCAAAAAATAAAATGTAAATTTTTTTAGCCGTCTCAAAACGTATTATTGTTTTTGGCTAGCTCCGACTTGAAGTCATCTCGGTCTGCGAGTGCGGAAAACATGAGGTCAGGAAAGATGGTAACAGAAGAAAGACCATTGTTAAAGTCCGCAGCCGGGCCGCTAATAATAACACGCTAACAGTCGTGCTAACTCTTGACCTTTCTACAGGCTCTGTGAAAAAATATTTTGTCGAAACATATTTTCTTTTCACTCATTCCACTTAAGGATACTGTGTGAATGTCTGGCTTCCTTCAAGTGTTTCCTGATCGGAGAGCTAACTTAATCATCGCTTCATGCTAACATTAAATTGTTTTTTAACATTCGGCAGATCTTGTATGATGTATCCTAAATCTTGTAGATCGTGTTCATGTTTTGTTTGGAAGTAGGAGCATCAAGTTCGTTTTTAACATTTAGTAGGGAAAGCTGATTCTAATTGTCACGGTTGCCATGGCACCCAATTGGCCCCACCTGTGTGTCACGTTGCCATGGCGCCCAATTGGCCCTGCCTCTGTGGCACCAGCTGCAGCTTGTTGACAGATTGGCTCCCTGTCGGTATTGAAACTCTGTCCTGTCAGTCCGCTTTGGTCGGTCTGTCTGCGAATCTCTGTTTTTACACGGCAAGTCCTTTTTCGCCTGCCCTGTTTTTTGCTCCTGTTTTTCTCCCGCTACGATCTGTTTTAAGCTAGACCACGTCTGCTCTCCCGTCCCGAATTACGATCCGTTTTTTGATCTCGACCACGTCTACTCTCCTCTCCTGGCTTTCAAGTTTTTTCCGTTCCCAACACAGCCATCGCTCGCCATGGAAGTCCAACTTCGGCGTCTGGGCAACCTACTCCCCGCGACCAGCGATCTCCGGGTCGTGTGTGCGCTCCTTTCCCTTCTTACCAATAAAACTGAGTAACGTTACGCGAGTGGGTCCTGTCTCCGTTCGGGTCCTGACACTTATAATACATAGACGACTTTGGACATCATAGATCCATTCTAACTAGGCTGCCATTGACAGCTATTAATGTCAAAAATCCATTTTAGTGAGGCGGGTAATGAACGAGTAGACTTCAAATATCCATATTAGATGAACAGCTCTGCACATCCAAGATCTATTTTAGCTAGGTTTCCATTACTGCTATAGGCATCAAAGATCCATTTCAATGAGGCTGGCAGGGAATAACTAGACCTTGAGTATCCATATTTGCTAGATTTTTTTAAAACGGCACTAGTTTTCATATGTAAATTTTAGCTAGGCTGCAATTAATGGCTGTATACCTCAAATGTTCATATTAGCGAGAATGTCATACACGGTTCTAGACTTCAAAGATCAATTTTAGCTAGACTGCCATAGACTCCTATGGACAACTATACATATCAACTTTTTAACTAGGTTGCTGCTCCAGATTTAAAAGATACATTCTAGCTAGGCCGCCATCGACTGCTATAGACGTCAAAAATCCTTTTTAGCTCGGCTGCTATCGACATCTACAAACATCAAAGATCATTTTTAGGTAGGCTGCATGTCAGATCCATTTTAGTGGGACTGGCAGTGAAAAGATAGACCTTAATATAAGCTAGGTTTCCAAACATGGCTCTAGACTTCAAAGATCCATTTTAGCTAGGCTGCCATTGACTCCTGTGGCCAAAAAAAAGACCCATTTTAGCAAAATGTCCAGAGACAGATATACATATCAACTAGGTTGCACTCCAGATTTAAAAGATATATTCTAGCTAGGCCGCCATCGACTGCTATAGAAGTCAAAAATCATTTTTAGCTTGGCTGCCATTGACACCTACAAACATCAAAGATCATTGTTAGGTAGGTTGCTATTAACAGCTATAGACATCTCAGATCCATTTTAGTGGGACTGGCAGTGAAAAGGTAGACCTTAATATAAGCTAGGTTTCCAAAGACGGCTTTAAACTTCAAAGATCCATTTTAGCTAGGCTGCCATAGACTCATATGGACAAAAAAAGACCCATTTTAGCAAAGTTTCCATAGATAACTATACATATCAATTTTTTTAACTAGGTTACCACTCCAGATTTAAAAGATACATTCTAGCTAGACCGCCATCGACTGCTATAGACGTCAAAACTCCTTTTTAGCTCGGCTGCCATTGACAGCTACAAACATCAAAGGTCATTGTTAGGTAGGTTGCTATTAACTGCTATAGACATCTCAGATCCATTTTAGTGGGACTGGCAGTGAAAAGATAGACCTTAATATAAGCTAGGTTTCCAAACATGGCTCTCGACTTCAAAGATCCATTTTAGCTAGGCTGCCATTGAGAGCTATAGATCCATTCTAGTAAGGCTGGCAGTGAATATGTAAACATCAAATACCCATTATAATTAGGCTGCTATTAAAGATCCATTTAGTTGGGTTGCCTTTCACGATTATTGATCTACTCTACCTACCTATGTCGCCATTGATTTCAAAGATCTATTTTAGCTTGGGTGCTAGAGACAAAAATAAATAAATAAATGTTCCTGAATAAAGTCAATTTATAAAAAAAATGGAGTATCCAATACCTTGAAATGAGAGTCAGGTTCACTGTCCCAGTCGACGGCTACGTTCCGTGGAATGCTAGGCTCACACGTGCCTCCGATGTTATTGTTATTATTTCGGTTTCCAGACTTGGATCCCAAAACGGATCGATGCCTCAGTCCACCTGAAATCGTTTTCTCACGGCTTCTGGTACTCCCGGATATCGCGATCTTCTTGATGGACCTGGAAATGCTCAAGTTGTGGTTGAGGTGGTCTTCCGTGGTCTCGTCTTCCTGTTTTGGTTCCTGCTCGCTGTTAAGTTCATCCAGGTAGAGCGAGTTAAGGTTCTCGAGGTTCTGACATTGGAGGTGGGACTCTGTCAAGTCCTGGTTTTTGGCAGGGGTTGACAACTTGGTTCCGATTGTGAAGGGCTGGATTTTCCTGACGATGCTCTCGGACATGGTTTGACGGACAGAAAAAAATTGTCCGAAGACCTCCAAAAAACTGGTCCAGTCTCTTGAGGACCGAACGAAGAACTCTGATCTCAGTTGTCCACCTTCTTGTGCATGTTAAGAAGACACAACACACACCCCACGATGGCTTCTTTGGACTCTCTGGAGCTGATCCGGTCCCAAACGTAGCGCAGCGAGACCCTGATCTGCGAGACGGCCGAAGACAGGCTCCTCCTGAGGAACTGGACCGAGGAACCGACCAGACTGCTACCGAGGAGCCTGATAAGCAGGGAGCGCAGCAGGATGAAAACTGCTGGCATGCTGCCTGGAGGACTTTCTGCTCCGAGTGAAAAAAAGGAGGGGGGAGTGTGGAGGGTTGGTTCCAGGGAGGATGAAGTCACCAACTCTCCGTTCTGTCTTTTCTTTTTTTCTTGCTGTCAGGAACTTGGAGAGAAGCTTTGGATGTAAAAACTGAAAATTGGAATAGTCTTCACGACCTGGTCCTCCTCATCTTCACCCTCCTAATCTACACCCAGCTTGGGTTTAAGGTTTCTCAGCCCCCAAAGGTGGAAGCTGAGTCCGTACGGTTCCAGGCTAGTGCTGTCAATAAACACTGAAAAATGAAAGAAAGGGATTCAAACGTCTGAAGGGTTTTCGGAACCAAGTCCTCTTATGTCCTCTGCTAAGTATACACCCAGCTTTGGTTTGTGGTTTCTGAAGTCCTTAAGTGAGAGCTAAGCCCACACGCTTCCAGACTAATTCTTCAACCTCAGCAAACAGTTGTCCGAATAGAACACACCCTCTTGTCAATCATCTCCTTGACCCTTCAAGCACATGTGCAAGAACCCTAAGACCACCTCTCTATCCTCCCCCCCCAACCCCCCCCACCCCCCCGCACTTTCAGAATTTTAACGAGAACCCTTTGGATGTAAAAACTGAAAAATAAAAGCCCGTCATTTAAAAGTCTAAAGGGTCTTCAGGCCTTTGTCCACTAAGTCTACGCCCAGCTTGGATTTCTCACCTACCAAACTGAGATCTTTGTCCACAAGGTTCCACACTTGTTTTTTTAATCACTGTCAGGAGATTTTTGTGGGGGAAAAAAAAATGAAAGACGGGGATTCCAAAGTCCCAAGGGTCTTCAGGAACAGGTCCTCTTATCTTCACCCACTTAGTCTACACCCAGCTTGAGTTTGCGGTTTCTCAACTCCCAAAATCAGGAGCCACAGGGTTTCAGACTAGCTGTCAAGAACTTGCAGAGAAGCTTTTGTACGTACAAACTTAAAAACAAAAGTATGATTTAAAATCCAAAACAACTTCAAAACTCTGGATTGTTCTTCAGGACCAGATCCTCTTATCTTCACCCACTTAGTCTACACCCAGCTTGAGTTTGCGGTTTCTCAAGTCCCAAAATTAGGAGCCAGATGGTTGCAGACTAGCTGTCAGGAACTTGCAGAGAAGCTTTTGTACGTGAAAACTTAAAAACAAAAGTCTGATACAAAACCCAAAATCACTTCAAAATTCTGGATTGTTCTTCAGGACCTGGACCTTTTATCTTCACCCACTAAGGCTATGCCCAGCTTTCTGAGCTAACTCAAGTGAGAGTTAAGTCCACTCAGTTCCAGACTAGTTCTTCACCCATTCTCAGGAGACAGTTGTCCGTATGGAACACGACCTCCCGTCAATCGTCTCCTGGAGCTTAGAAGGACACGTGCTAACGCTAACAAGCGAGCAGGTGCTGACCCCCACCAGTCCTAGATGGCACACATATGCTGGATCGGAATGTCGGGGGTCTGTTGCTTGTGGAGAAACAGCGGGAGGGATTACGGAGAAGGGCAGAGGGCAGAGAAAACATTTGTGGGAATTCGAGGAGGACTTTCTCCAAAAAAGGAGCTCTCACTTGATGCCCCCTGATAGCGGCACCTGCTCAGAAGGACAAGGTCTCAATCGTTAGGATCAGGGTTTGTGCGGGTGCTTGAAAGCCTTAAAAATGCTGGGATTTTAGTGTTGTGATTTCAAGGTCAGGAAAATGCTTGAAATATTTGCCATTACCATGTTTCTTGGCAGTCTGACTATAAACTACGAAATAAATAAAGACGATTTTCAAAAAAAGTGCGGGAAAATGAAGCCCACATGCCTGCTTTGGTGCCTTGGCATTATGGCGTCATGTGAAGCATCACCGCCCCCTACTAGTCACACCCAAGAGGACAGCTCTATTTAGAAAACTGTCTTTTTGGCTGCGCTCTTTCCGCCCCCAGATTTATTGTTTTTGTCAGGACCAGAACGGAGACAGGACCCACTTGCATTGTGTTTCTCACAACTTTTATTGGAAGAAAGGAAAGGGTTGTGCCCACGATCTGGTGATTGCTGGATGCGGGAAGCAGGTCGCTCCAAACGCAGAAGTGGAACTTCTGAGGCAAGTGATGGCGGTGTCAGGAACGGAAAACGAGTCAGTAGCCGGGACAGGGGAGCAAAAACGTGGTCGGGGTTGGAAGCGAGTCGTAGGCCAGGAAAGGAGAGTCTGTCTCCGGCCTTGACCCGTTTCGCTCCTGACCACGTCTGTTCTCCCTTACGACCTCTTTTTGTCCCCGACTATGTCTACTCTCCCGTTCTGGCTTACGAATCGTTTCCAACCCCGACCACGCCTTGCTCTCTCAGTCCCGGCTACCGACCAGTTTTTCTGTCCCTGACACCGGCATCGGTACGGAAGATCCACTTCCATGTTTGGATCCTAGTCCGAATCCGAGGGCGACTTGCTTCCCGCATCCAGCGAACACCGGATCGTGGGCGCACCTTTTCCTCTTTCTTTCAATTAAACTTGTGGTAAACGTCAGGCAATTGGGTCCTGTTTCCGTTCTGATCCTGACCTACGGACTTCGTAGAGTTAGTAATTGTGACGTTGAAACGAACCTGTAATATCGTTTGGTCACAGAATTCTTTACATGCGCTTCCAAATATCGTTGATGAGAAGAGATCCGGAGAGTAGGGAATTACGATCATGTCAACGATAAGATCTAAAATACGTAAATCGTTAGCATGTAGCCTTTGGCATATATTCATCGGCATTCACTCGTTAGCATCTACTCGTTAGCATGTATCCATTGACATCTACTCATTGGCATCCATTCGTTAGAATCCACTCGTTAGCACGTAATCGTTAGCATGTAGCCATTGGCATATACTCATTAGAATATACTTGTTAGCATCCACTCATTAGCACATAATCGTTAGCATGTAGCCATTGGCATATACTCTTTGGCATCCACTCGTTAGCATCTACTCGTTAGCATGTAGTCATTGGCATCCACTCATTAGCACGCAACCGTTAGCATGTAGCCATTTGCATCCACTCGTTGGCATCCATTCGTTAACACGTAATCGTTAGCATGTAGCCATTGGCATATACTCATTAGAATATACTTGTTAGCATCCACTCATTAGCACATAATCGTTAGCATGTAGCCATTGGCATATACTCTTTGGCATCCACTCCTTAGCATCTACTCGTTAGCATGTATCCATTGACATCTACTCATTGGCATCCATTCGTTAGAATCCACTCGTTAGCACGTAATCGTTAGTATGTAGCCATTGGCATATACTCATTAGAATATACTTGTTAGCATCCACTCATTAGCACATAATCGTTAGCATGTAGCCATTGGCATATACTCTTTGGCATCCACTCGTTAGCATCTACTCGTTAGCATGTAGTCATTGGCATCCACTCGTTAGCATCCACTCGTTAGCACGCAATCGTTAGCATGTAGCCATTTGCATATAGTCATTGGCATCCTCTCGTTAGCATCGACTTGTTAGCGTCCACTTGTTAGCACGTAATTGTTAGCATGTAGCCTTTGGCATATACTCATTGGCATCCTCTCGTCGATCATGTCAACAATAAGATCTAAAAAAACGTAAATGATTTGAATATAAAATGTCGATAGAGAAGAGCTGTTTCATGGAAATTTTATCCTGTGTCCTGCGTAAATTTAAGAACTGGAAGCAAACGCGATGACATCACTTCCTTATTTTATTGCTCCGCACGTCTCGTCCCGGAGGCTTCAAATATTTACAGAGGCCGGAAAGTTGTTGGCTTTCCGATACGATTGGAAGCAGGTGGCCTATCTTTTTCCTTCGGCTACCGTAACCTCTTCCTTATGTTGTTTATCCTGTACAAGCTAAATTTACAAGTACCCCATCTAGTCCTACTCCTTCATTTGATTCAATATACACAAATAGGGAGGAAATAGGCACCTGGTCGTGAGAATGAAATCCGGAGAGCAGGGAATTATCATCTGACGAGGGGAGATTAAATATGTAAAATAATGCCTTTTTTTCTGAAAACCTACTTCATAATTACTTATGTCAGGGGTGTCAAACTCGTTTTAGCTAGGGGCCAACTGCTAGGGACTTACAAAGCCCGAACCTGTAGGTTTAAGTGAAAGACAAATAAAGAGAAAGAGAGAAAAAAAAATTGAGTAAGAAAAAGACAGAGAACAAAGGAGACAAAGTGAGAAGGAGAAGATAAGAGGGACAGAAAAAGGGAGAAAAAGTGGGAGAAATGAAGAGAGCACCATAAAGAGAGTGTACAATAGTGATAAAGGGAGATTGAAAGAGACGGAAAGAGTAAGAGCAAGAAATACAAAGAAAAAGAAAGGGAGAGAATTAGAGAAGAAAAAAGAAAGACGGAGTAAAGGAGTGAGCAAGAGAAAAAGAGAGACATAAAGAAAGGGAGTGCAAAAAAGAGAGAAAAAGGTGAGAAAAGGAAGAAAAGTGCAAAAGAGAATAGAGATAAAAATAGAAGAGAGGAGAGAGAGAGAGAGACTGAGAAAGAAAGAGAAATAGACAAAGAAAGGGAGAGAGAGAGATAAAGAGAGAGGGAAATACTACTACAGTTACTCATTTTAGCTGCTGCTAGGGACTCACGAAGCCCGAACCTGTACGTAATCGTTAGCATGTAGCCATTTGCATCCACTCGTTAGCATCTATTCGTCAGCATGTAATTGTTACCATGTAGCCATTGGCATTTACTCATTGACATCCACTCGTATTTAGCATTCACTCGTTAGTATCCACTAGTTAGCACGTAATAGTTAGCATGTGGCTATTGGCTTTTACTCGTTAGCATCCACTCATTAGCATCCAATCGTTAGCATCCACTCACTAGCATCCACTCACTAGCATCCACTTGTTAGCAAGTAGCCATTGACATCCACTCGTTATCATCCACTCATTAGCATGTACCCATTTGCATCTATTCATTGGCATCCACTCGTTAGCATCCACTCATTAGTACGTAATCATTAGCATGTAGCCGTGGGCATCTACTTATTGACATCCACTCATTAGCATCCACTCGTTAGCACCCACTCGTTAGCATCCACTCGTTAGCATGTAATTGTTAGCAAGCAGTCATTGGCATATACTCATTGGCATCCACTCGTTAGCATCCACTTGTTAGCACGTAATTGTTAGCATGTAGCCATTGGTATATACTCATTGGCCTCCACTCGTTAGCACGTAATAGTTAGCATGTGGCCATTGGCTTTTCCTCGTTAGCATCCACTCGTTAGCATCCACTCATTAGTACGTAATCGTTAGCATGTAACCGTTGGCATCTACTCATTGACATCCACTCGTTAGCATCCACTTGTTAGCACCCACTCGTTAGCATGTAATTGTTAGCATGTAGCCATTGGCATATACTCATTGGCATCCACTCGTTAGCACGTACTTGTTAGCATGTAGCCATTGGCATATACTCGTTAGCATCCACTTGTTAGCATCCACTCTGGCTCGCGGTTACATTGAAAAGACGATAGAAATGGGAATACAGGAAGAGCAAAACACGAGAAGGGTTTGTTTGCCAAAATATTTTTGGGGTGACGGAAAGAAAGCGTGAAGTCACGCTTTGGCTTATCTCGAGAGAATTCCTTTCAGGTGAGCTCACGTTTTTGCATGGCGGCTAAAATCTTTTTACAATCGCCGTGATTGTTTTTACACGCGCAAAAAAGAAGAACATTTTAGGACCGAACTCCTCGATTTTTTTTGCCTCCGGGGGGCGCTACTTTGTGTTTCGATAACATCGATTTTTGGCCGTCGGTCCAAAAAAAAGCCTTAGGCGACAGGCGAGGTAACCTCGTTGGTTGCCACGGCGACGGATTCAACAACTACCAGAAGTTCACAGGTTTGGTTTGTTAGCGTTCCAACGTATCCTGTGGTGTTTACTTTCATGTTTTGTTCAGTGAAGTCCCAATATATTTGGCATTTTCTCACTTTTTTTGTCTTTGTACAGCGAGTTAGTTCCTGTCCCGACATATCCTGCGTTGTCTTATTTTCATGTTTTGTTCAGTTAGACCTAGATTGCATTCCAACGTGTCCTACGTTGGCTTCTTTCATGTTTTTGTTCATATATTGGGACTTAGATCGCATGTCCCAAGATATGTTGTAAGGTCTGACTTTTCTGTTTTTGTACAGCTTGTTAGTCAGTTATAAAGTGTTCCAATATATACTTTGTCATTTTCTTTTCATGTTTTGTTCAGTTAGAGTTTGATCGTTTTGTCCAACATAACCTGTGTTGTTGTTCTTTTCCTGTTTTGTTCAGTTGGAGTACAAGTCTCAATATATTTTGCATGGTCTAACTTTTTGTTTTTGTACAGCTAGTTAGTTCCTGTCCCGACATATCCTGCGTTGTCTTATTTTAATGTTTTGTTCAGTTAGAACTAGATAGCGTTCCAACGTGTCCTGCGTTGTCTTTCATGTTTTTGTTCATATATTGGGACTTAGATCGCATGTCCCAAGATATGTTGTAAGATCTGACTTTTTTGTTTTTGTACAGCTTGTTAGTCAGTTATAAAGTGTTCCAATATATACTTTGTCATTTCCGTTCATGTTTTGTTCAGTTAGAGTTTGATCGTTTTTCCAACATAACCTGTGTTGTTGTTCTTTTCCTGTTTTGTTCAGTTAGAGTACAAGTCTCAATATATTTTGCATGGTCTAAGTTTTTTGTTTTTGTACATCGAGGTAGTTCCTGTCCCAACATATCCTGCGTTGTCTTGTTTTAATGTTTTGTTCAGTTAGATCTAGATAGCGTTCCAACGTATCCTACGGTGTCTTTCTTTAATGTTTTTGTTCATATATTGGGACTTGCAATTTAGATCTCAAGATATGTTGTGAGGTTTGACTTTTCTGTTTTTGTACAGCTTGTTAGTCAGTTATAAAGTGTTCCAATATATACTTTGTCATTTTCTTTTCATGTTTTGTTCAGTTAGAGTTTGATCGTTTTTCCAACATAACCTGTGTTGTTGTTCTTTTCCTGTTTTGTTCAGTTAGAGTACAAGTCTCAATATATTTTGCATGGTCTAACTTTTTGTTTTTGTACAGCTAGTTAGTTCCTGTCCCGACATATCCTGCGTTGTCTTATTTTCATGTTTTGTTCAGTTGGATCTGCATAGCGTTCCAACGTGTCCTACGTTGGCTTCCTTTCATGTTTTTGTTCATATATTGGGACTAAGATTGCATGTCCCAAGATATGTTGTAAGGTCTGACTTTTTTGTTTTTGTACAGCTTGTTAGTTAGTTATATAGTGTCCCAATATATACTTTGTCATTTTCTTTTCATGTTTTGTTCAGTTAGAGTTTGATCGTTTTGTCCAACATAACCTGTGTTGTTTTTCTTTTCCTGTTTTGTTCAGTTAGAGCACAAGTCTCAATATATTTTGCATGGTCTAACTTTTTGTTTTTTTAAAGCTAGTTAGTTGGTGTCCCGACATATCCTGCATTGTCTTATTTTCATGTTTTGTTCAGTTAGATCTACATAGCGTTCCAACGTATCGTACGGTGTCTTTCTTTAATGTTTTTGTTCATATATTGGGACTTGCAATTTAGATCTCAAGATATGTTGTGAGGTTTGACTTTTCTGTTTTTGTACAGCTTGTTAGTTAGTTATATAGTGTCCCAATATATACTTTGTCATTTTCTTTTCATGTTTTGTTCAGTTAGAGTTTGATCGTTTTGTCCAACATAACCTGTGTTGTTGTTCTTTTCCTGTTTTGTTCAGTTAGAGTACAAGTCTCAATATATTTTGCATGGTCTAAGTTTTTTTTTTTTTTTAAAGCTAGTTAGTTTGTGTCCCGAAATATCCTGTGTTGTCTGAATTTCATGTTTTGTTGAGTTAGAGCTAGATAGCGTTCAAACGTATGTTTTTTTCATTTAGAATGCGACTCCCAGTATATACTGTTTTTTTGTTTTTCTACATCACATTAGTTAGTTAGTGTCCCAACATATACTTTGTTATCTTCTTTTCATGTTTTGTTCAGTTAGTTAGTGTCCGAATATGTCCTGGGTTCCCATGTTTTTCATACGTATGCTACATTGTCTTCCTTTAATGTTTTTTTCTGTTAAATCTGGTCAGTGTTGGATGATGTTGTAGTTGTTCTATCCATGCGTGTTCATGTCTCTTTGTGCTTGTCCTTTCATGTTCTGTTTAGTTAGAACAAGTTTGCCTCTGTTTATATTCCGCGTCTTTTCTTTTCGTGTTTTGTTTATTCGGATCTCGTGCTTCTCTGTGTTCCGATAAGATCGATTTTGTTTTGGGTTCCAAGAAAGCCCGAGGTGACGGGTGAGGTAACGACAGTGGTTGCCACGGCGACAAAAACAACAGCAACTGCCTTGCATGTTTTGTTCTGTTAGAGCTTGTTGGTGTTGTATTCACACGTGAATGTTCGCTGCATCGTGTTCCTTTGGCGTTTTGTACATTTTCATTTAGTTAGCATTCCAATACAATTCCTTTATTTCCTTTCATGTTTTTTTCCCCAATGTGAGCTGGATCTTCTTCAAAATGTCTTTTGTGGTCTTCATTGCATGTTTTGTTCAGTTAGAGTTAGTTAGTGTCCCAATATGTCATGGGTTCCCATGTTTTTCATATTCCAACGTATGCTACATTGTCTTCCTTTTATGTTTTGTTCTGTTAAATCTGGTCAGTGTTGGATGATGTTGTAGTCAAAATATCTTTCGTGGTCTTCTCTGCATGTTTTGTTCTGTTAGAACTTATTAGAGTGACTGCATTATAGTTCGCGGTCCTGTAGTCATGGCACTCTTGTTATTTTGCCCAGGGTGGGAATGTTTTTTGTGTCATCTCCTTGCATGTTTTGTTCTGTAAGCTAATGAGTGTACCAAAATTTCCTGCATCCTTCCGTTTTCATGTTTTGTTTAGTGTTGGTGTTTACGAAGCCGGGATGCATTGATGACCCTGTGTTGTCGTTGCTTTAATGTACCGTAAATTCCGGACTATAAGCCGCTACTTTTTTCCCTAACTTTCAACCCTGCGGCTTATTCAGTGATGCGGCCAATTTATGTCATTTTTCTAACGGCCGCTAGCGGCGCTCGAGTGTTGCTACCATTAACTGCCCTGTCAAAGCTATATTATTATTATTAAAGCTTTGAAAACTCTCTCGGTGTACCGTCTTTCTTTGTAAATATGTGTAAGCCATGTATAATATGTATTTGCAACTGTATATTTTTGTAATGTATTTATTTGTATTTATTTTAGACACTTATTCTGATATGTTTTGCACGGGTGAATTAAAAAGGAGGGGCGGAACAAACGCGGGGTGCCGAGTTGAAGTGGGGACCGCTAAAGGTGAGGGACAGACAAGGAAAGAAGAGGGGGTAAAAAGTTGGTTAAAGTAAAAGGAGTTGCGTGAGTAAATGTGTTCATCTGATATATTTTTCCCACCCATACCTTTGGAAATATACACTTTTTTCCTTGGATTACTTTCAACGGGACCCGGACTCTGCAGGTCTGCATCAAACCTTAAGTACCGGTATCATTTTCCGTTCATGTTGCCAGATGTGATTTTTGGACTGTGGACTTTAACGAAGGACATTTAGTTTCAATCGCGGGACTTGAAATTGGGTTTGGGTTAATTTTGTGTTTGTGTTACATGTTGAAATGTGGGCGCATGCGGCTTATATACAGGTGCGGCTTGTGTATGTTAAAAATCGGTTTTCCTCTTAAAATGTGGTGGGTGCGGCTTATAATCATGTGCGCTCTATAGTCCGGAATTTACGGTATTTGAATGTTGAAGTTCCGAGTAAACTTCCTTGTTCTGTTCTGTGCACGATCCGATACTACCACAAAATCCCAGGTTTTGAGATCCACTTCTCCGGCCTCGCGGGATCCCGACAGATTCCGCACACGAGCAAGAAAGTTGATGAAATGAGCCTGGAACGAACGGAAAAGGCAGGACGGAGTCATCCGGCCGCAGAATTAGATCATCTGGGATGACATCATGCTGGAGCTGTTGACTCCATCGCGGAAGTCAAATCAGAACATTTAACATCCTGGGAAAAAACAAAAAAAGTCTGCACGTCGTCGTCCCGCCGTGTGATCCGATAGACCACAGGTGTCAAACAGGCGGCCCGCTAAGGGATTGACACTCACACTGCGAGACAACACTCAGAGAAGCGCAAGAGAAAAACAAGCTGCAGGTTGAACTATGTCAACTTGATATTGCCAAAGCCAGGTGCCAGACACTGTGCCAGACACTGTACTTGTATTTCTTTCTCTCTCTCTCTCTCTCGCTTCATCCCTTTGTCTCTCACTCTCTATCTTTCTCTGTCTCTGTCTCTTTCACTCTCTGTGTCTCTCTTTTTCTCTTCCTTTGTTGCTCTTTGTCTCTCTCTCTGTGTCTTTTTAACTTCTTTTGCTCTAACTTCCTTGTTTCTTTTTCTCTCTTTTCTCTTTCTCTCTTCCTACCCTTCGCGCTTTCTTTTCTCTTTTCTCTCCTGTCTTTCTATTTCTCTTTGGATTTATTGCTTCCTCTCCCATTCTTTTTCCCCTCTCTCACGACTTGTTATCTCTTTTGTTTCTCACGCTCTCTCCCTCTCTCGCTTTCTTTGTCCCGCCCTCTCTCCTTTTCCATCCCTCTTTCTCTTATTTCTTTATCTCTCTTTTTCCTCATCTCATCTCATTAGCTGCACCGCTTATCTTCAGTAGGGTCACGGGGGTGCTGGAGCCCATCCCAGCAATCATCAGGCAGTGGGCAGGGGACACCCTGAACTGGTTGCCAGCCAATCGCAGGGCACACGGGGACAGACAACTCACTCGCTCATTCACACCTAGGGACAATTTGGACAGGCCAATCCATTTGAAATGCATGTGTTTGGAATGTGGGAGGAAACCGGAGTGCCCGGAGGAAACCCACGCAAGCACGGGGAGAACATACAAACTCCGCACAGGAAGTCCGGTAGCTGGATTTGAACCTACACAAGAGGTTCCCAAGACCCTAGAACTGTGCCTGCACACACGCTAACCACTGCTGTTATCTCTCTTTTTCTTTCTCTTTAATCTACTCATCCGGCCCCCGACAGAATGTTTGTTCTATCGTGTGGCCCCCGAGTTCAAATGAGTTTGACACCCCTGCGATAAAAGGATCGTGGCCGTGACCGATAGCAACAATTTTGGAGACGATACTAGGAAAGGTGGTGTGGTGGGGAATCGTCTCGATGATAGGATTATTAGTCAAGTCATGTTTATTGGTATAGCCATTTATCACAAAGGGCTGCACAGACCACAGACTATTGCAAACGACAGACTATTATTACAGCATCCCCTGATCTAAAACCTACACGAGGGCAAGGAAAAACTCAAAAACCTGAGAAAAATGAAAAACCTTGAGAAGGGACCGCACATGAGGTCATCCCCCTTCCGGGATGACCAGGCTGCAATGGATGTTGCAAATAATACACAAATATTGTCAACATGAAATATAGGGGGCACGGTGGGGCATGCCCTCGTGTGCAACACAGTTCTGAGGTCATGGGTTCAAATCCAGCTACCGGACTTCCTGTGCGGAGTTTGTATGTTCTCCCCGTGCTTGCGTGGGTTTCTTCCAGGCACTCCGGTTTCCTCCCACATTCCAAAAACATGCATTTCAGGTGAATTGGCCGGTCCAAATTGTCCCTAGGTGTGAATGACCGAGCGAGTTGTCTGTCCCTGTGTGCCCTGCGATTGGCTGGCAACCAGTTCAGGGTGTCCCCTGCCCACTGCCCGATGATTGCTGGGATGGGCTCCAGCACCCCCGCAACCCTACTGAGGATAAGCGGTGCAGCTAATATTATACTTGCGAATAATTCCTCCATCGGAAGATATAGTCGAGTGTCATCTGCGTAGCAATGGAAACTGATATTATACTTGGGAATAATATCACCTCATGGAAGCATGTCAATGCTGAAAAGATGAGGGCCAAGTACTGAACCCTGTGGAACATCACAGGTAGCACTAGAGCACAGGTGTCAAACAGGCAGCCCGCAGGCCAGATCAGGCCCGCTAAGGGATGAATCAGGCCCGTGAGACAACACTCAGAGAAGCGCAAGAGAAAAACAAGCTGCAGGTTGAAATTTGTCAACTTGATGTTGCCAAAGCCAGGTGCCTCGAACAAAGACACTGTACTTGTATTTATTTCTCTCTCTTTCTCTCTCTCACCCTTTTTCTCCCACTCTGTCCCTGTCTCTTTCACTCCCTGTGTCTCTCTTTTTCTCTTCCCTTGTTGCTCTTTGTCTCTTTCTCTCTGTGTGTCTTTAACCTCTTTTGCTCTAACTTTCTTTTTTCCTTTTCTCTCTTTTCTCTTTCTCTCTTCGTACCCTTCGTGCTTTCTTTTTTCTTTTCTCTCCTTCTGTCTTTCTATTTCTCTTTGGATTTCTTTCTTCCTCTCCCTTTCTTTTCCCCCTCTCTCACGACTTTTTATCTTTTGTTTCTCACGCTCTCTCTCTCTTTCTCTCTCTTTCTTTCTTTGTCCCAGCCTCTCTCCTTTTTCCTCCCTCTTTCTCTTATTTCTTTCTCTCTTTTTCTTTCTCTTTAATCTACAATCCGGCCCCCGACAGAATGTTTGTTCTATCGTGTGGCCCCTGAGTTAAAATGAGTTTGAACTAAAGGAGCTAATCAATCATTTCTAAGAGATGGACTCAGTATTGGGATTTCATTGGAAGATTTTTCTGTTGTCACGTTGACTGTTACAGTTTTTTGACTGTTGAAAATTCAAGAGAACTGACAAAGGCATAAGAAAATATTGCTTTATTTATATGATCATATCATGATATATTTATTAGTTTTTCAATGAGGTTCACTAAACTAAAGGCATCATTATAAAAAGGTTCCATTCGGCTTGTAGCTCAATTTTGGATTTGGTCCTCCATCCATTTGCCTTTGACACTCTTGGTATTAAAAAAACAACTGCAGTTGGTTTTCACAGTTGCTGTGGCCGACTGCTGTTGTCCGCGCCTCTCACCACCTGCGCCGACTACGAAGTGGTGAAAGGCACCACTGAATAAAGGTCGCTCGCTCGGCATATGTACGGTAAATGCTAACATTTAGGCATGCTTTTGAAGGGTCAGCTAAGTTGGAGATTCCGTACAAAATTGCAAATGCGTCCCTACGAAAATCAAAACTGAATTTGAAAAAAATGGAATGGAATTGTCATGATTACTGATGTGACTCAGTTGTGCCCGCTCATTTGGCGCCAACCGCTGCGGATTCCCTGTCACTATTTGAACCCTGTCCTGTCAATTCCCTGTTGTCAGTCCGTCTGCAAACCTCAGTGAATACTAGGCAAGCCTCTTTCGACCGTGATTTCCACCTGTCCTATTTTTGCTCCCGTCTGTCTCCGGCTACGACCTGTTTTGCTCCTGACCACGTCTGTTCTCCCGTCCCGGCATACGACCTCTTTCTGTCCCCTGACTATGTCTATTCTCCCATTCTGGCTTACGACTCGCTTCCAACCACACCTTGCTCTCCCAATCCTGGCTAACGACTTGTTTTTGTCACAAGCCAGAAACGGAGACAGGACCCAATAGCGTTTGTTTTTACTCAGTTTTATTGAGAAACAGAGCAGTGCTTGCTTCCACGATCCGATGATCGTCAGACACGGGTAGCTGATGGCAGGAACGCGGAAGTGCCACTTGTGTGTCGAGCGAGGACAGTCGTAGGCAGCGAGAAAACTGATCGATAGCCGGGGTGGGGAAGCAAGGGCAGTAACGAGTCCAGAAAAGAGGACGGCAACAGGTATCAGGCAGAAAACAGGGCAAAACAGGTCGATGGCCGAGACGGAAAAGCAGGGCAGAAACGGGTCCAGAAACAGGTCGGCAACAGGTATCAGGCAGTAGAAAACAGGGCAGGAGAATGTCGGAAGGTACAGAGCTGAAAGCGAAGGTTCGCGGATGGTCTGACAGCTTCCTCTTGGAAACCGGGGGTTTAAAAAGAGTCCGGGACCAATCAGATCTCAGGGCTGTTGGCGCCAACGGGGCAGTCGTAGATGCCCCAAATCAGCAATCATGACAGTTTTTTCCATCCCTGACACCGCCATCGCTCGCTTCGGAAGATTCACTTCCGCGTTCGGATCACAATCAGAATACGAGAGCGTTCCTGGACTTCAGTTCAGCATTCAACACCATCATCCCACAACATCTGGTAGACAAAATGAGACTCCTGGGTTTCAACACCCCCCTGCGGAACTGGCTGCTGGACTTCCTCTGTGACAGACCCCAATCAGTGCGGATAGGTCAGAACAGTTCAGATGTCATCTACCCGCCACAAACCACATCGTGAAGTATGCTGACGACACAACAGTGGTGGGCCTCATCAGGGATGACAACGACCTGGCCTACAGAGAGGAGGTGGAGCAGTTGGTGGGCTGGTGCAGGGACAACAGCCTGGTCCTGAATGTTGACAAAACTAAAGAGATCATTGTCGACTTTAGGAAAAACCAGCCCAACCATGCCCCACTTTGCATCAACAACAAGGCTGTGGAGGTTGTCAGCAGTATCAAGTTCCTAGGGGTGCACATTACAAACAAACTCACCTGGTCCATGAACACTGCATCACTGGTTAAGAGGGCACAGCAGCGCCTGTACTTCCTGCGGAGGATGAGGAGAGCCCACCTGCCCCCACCCTCCCTCATCACATTCTACAGGGGCACCATAGAGAGTATCCTGACCAGCTGTATCTCTGTGTGGTGTGGAGGCTGCAGCGCTACCGACTGGGGTAGTGTGAGGAGGGTAACGAGGACAGCAGAGAAAATAATCGGGACTACACTTCCCTCCATTCAGGACATTGGCCAGAAGCGCTGCCTATCCCATGCTAAGAACATTATCGGGGACCCCTCTCACCCCCATCATGGACTGTTCACTCTGCTAGCCTCTGGGAAGAGGTACTGCAGTGTGCGGTGCAGGACCACCAGGCTCCGCAATAGTCTAGTCCCCCTGGCCATTAGACTGTTAAATGGTCAATCTAACATATAGTTAACTTAAATCTAAACGGCTGCTAATCTGACTTTTTGCACTACTGGCAGTTTTTTATAGCTTGCCACTCCTTGCACATTGCTCTCTGCACTATTGTAATTACAGCGTTATTGTTACAGTGTTAATGTTACCGTGTACCTGACTTGTTAACCTGACTGCCCATTTTGCACATCTGGTTAGCTACTCTTCTTGCACTATCGGCACTATGGTAAAATACTATATGTAGCCAAAATACAATACAACTTTATTTATATTTATATCTGTACATTCAAGGAAACTGTGGGGGTCAGATGCATCGACATTTCGTTCTGTATACACGTGTACTAGAATGACAATAAAGTAGATCTGAATCTGAATCTGAATCTGACTTGCTTCCCGCGCCTAGCGAACACCGGATCGTGGGCGCAGCCCTTTCTCTTTCCTCCAATACAACTTGTGAGAAACGTAACGCAATTGGGTCCTGTTTCCGTTCTGGTCCTGAGAGGAACAATCTCATCTCATCTCATTAGCTGCACCGCTTATCCTCAGTAGGGTCGCGGGGGTGCTGGAGCCCATCCCAGCAATCATCGGGCAGTGGGCAGGGGACATCCTGAACTGGTTGCCAGCCAATCGCAGGGCACACAGGGACAGACTGTACACAATCGGATAGTGTACAGAAACAGAACAAGAAAGTTTATTAGGATTTTAATTCAAAGACATCAAAGCTAAACTAACACAGGATCGAGGCACCCCTGCGACATCATGTTAAAATACAGAATAGTTCAAAATGCACGAAACATGAAAATAAGACGACGGTATGTATGTTAAAATTCCAACTGAACAAAACACAAAAGCACGAGGACACAGGGAACCTGCTCCCGTTTCGATAGATTCCGACACAACTCGACGTGATCCAACTGAACAAAACATGAAAGGCAACAGTGGATATGTTGGAACACTAACTAAATCAGGGGTGTCAAACTCATTTTAACTCGGGGGGCCATTACGATAGAACAAACATTCTGTCGGGGGCCGGACTAGTAGATTAAAGAGAAAGAAAAAGAGAGATAAAGAAATAAGAAGGAAGAGGGAGGGAAAAGGAGAGAGGGCGGGACAAAGGAAGAAAAAGAGAGAGAGGGAGAGAGCGTGAGAAACAAAAGATAAAAAGTCGTGAGAGAGGGGGAAAAGAAAGGGAGAGGAAGAAAGAAAACCAAAGAGAAATAGAAAGACAGAAGGAGAGAAAAGAGAAAAGAAAGCACAAAGGGTAGGAAGAGAGAAAGAGAAAAGGAAAAAAGGAAGTTAGAGCAAAAGAAGTTAAAAAGGTACAGAGAGAGGAAGAGACAAAGAGCAACAAAGGAAGAGAAAAAGAGAGACAGAGAGTGGGAGAAAAGGGGTGGATAAAAGAGAGAGAGAGAGAGAGAGAAATAAATACATGTACAGTGTCTTTGTTCGAGGCACCTGACTTTGGCAACATCAAGTTGACCTATTTCAACCTGCAGCTTGTTTTTCTCTTGCGCTTCTCTGAGTGTTGTCTCGCGGGCCGGATTCAATCCCTTGGCGGGCCTGATCTGGCCCGCGGGCCGCCTTTTTGACACCTGTGAACTAAATGAACCAAAATTAAAAAAGGAAGTCACTGCGGAATATGTAACTTAACAAAATAAGAAAGGGAGACAACACAAACCAGCTCTAACAGAACAAAACATGAAAGAAATGCAACCGTTTTCAAGAAGTTAAAATGTCTGTAGTTGAATATCTATCCTGTGATGAATCAAACAATTAATTTATTGTTAATTTCATCAAAAGAATACCGTATTTTCCGCACTATAAGGCGCACCGGGTTATGGGGCGCACCCCGAAAAAATGGTTTTTGGTCCTACATTTGACATACATAAGACGCACCGGATTATAAGGCTCTACAATGGGAACGTCGACAAAACAGTCAGATGGTTCAGTCCAATTTATTACCCCCTTAACATTCCCAAAGCTTGCAAAGACGCAAATACGTGTCGAGAACACGTGCGGATGCGGTGTCCGTACCATGTCACTCAAATTCATCGTTCCATCATTCGGAAGGTTAAAGTCTTGGGATTCAAGAAATGCCAACCATTCCTTAGTTTCTATGTTCTTTTTCGCTCGCAACTTTACTGTGCATATGACAATAAACACTTGGAATTGAGTTGAATTTAAAAATAGACACTCCATTCCATCCATTATCTGCACCGCTTATCACAGAAACATCGAGTTCAGTCTGAAACAAGATACAGGGAAAATATATAGCCGGAGTAGCTCACCGAAGTCGTTGTGTTCAATAATAATGTGCAGCCATGGTCCTCTTATATCCGTGAGTTTAGTAAATCCAGGAGAATAAAATATTTACAAATACAGAATAGTAAAAAAATGCTTTCTGTATGCCGTCAACCACGTGTCATCTTTTTCGGCCAATTGCAGGCTTTGTTTGCCGTTCAAGCCAATGCCAGCCTGTAAATGATAAAAAGGATCCGCCCCTTGACCTCCGAATAACTTTAGCCAATAGTGATCGATTCAAATGATGATTGACACATTGGTTAGCCAATGAAACGCCGGTAAATAAATCCCAGCATACACCGCGGACTACTTGGCGTTCGGGGGAAAATCTAGTCGGCGGCTGCAAGTTAGTTGGAAGACTTTGCGACTTAATATTGATCCATATATAAGGCGCACTGTATTATAAGGCGCATGGTCAGCTTTTGAAAAAAACTAAGACTTTTAGGTACGCCTTATAGTGCGGAAAATACGGTAATTGAATTGTGTAATTTTCGAAAAACAAAAAACTTCTACCGGTAGAAAGTACATCGTAGCCATTATCTCAAGTTGTTTTAGAGAGGATTGAATCACCTTCACAGGAGTTGAAAGGAGCAGCTGTCGAATCCTTGCCACAGTGCAGCCATTGTGCACGCCTGCAGCTGTTTGCACGTCAGCACGCCATCAAAGAGGCTCAAATTGAAAGCTGAGAGATGACAGTCTTTGTTTTCTCCTTGACGTGTCTCCACTTTCGCTGCGTTGAACCCGGATCGATCCATCTCGATGGCAGAAAATCCTTCGGAAGCGTTTTCCCCGAGTGCCAAAATATCAAAATAGTATTCTTAAGAATAGAATATACCTTTATTATCATTGTTACAACCTGGGATATATTGTGACAACGAAATTGGACGTGGCACTCCAGGTCCACATTTTACAGTGAGGATAAGGAAAACAAGGCAGCATGGTGGAGCAGTGGTTAGCGCTTGTGCGGCACAGTTCATGTCATGGGAACCTGTCCTGGGTTCAAATCCAGCTCCGGACTTCCTGTGCGGAGTTTGTATTTTCTCCCCGTGCTTGCGTGGGTTTCCTCCGGGCACTCCGGTTTCCTCCCACATTCCAAAAACATGCATTTCAGGTGAATTGGCCGGTCCAAATTGTCCCTAGGTGTGAATGAGCGAATGAGTTGTCTGTCCCTGTGTGCCCTGTGATTGGCTGGCAACCAGTTCAGGGTGTCCCCTGCCCACTGCACGGAGATGGCTGGGATGGGCTCCAGCCCCCCCGCGACCCTAATGAGGATAAGCGGTACGGCTAATGAGATGAGATGAGATAAGGAAAACAAAGAGATAAAGGAACAAAGAAGATGTTTGTACTGTCCTTGTTGTATAGGTTTTGTTTTCCTCCGGAGGGGGGGCGGTGTATGAGGGGGTGAGGGACAGACAGAGATGGCCGGATCCAACTAGATGTTTGATCTTACTGTACACATGGTCCAGTGTTTTTTTCCCTAATTGCTCAGTCCACGTATTGAATGGATTTGGGAAGTACAGTCCTTAAACATGCCCGATTAAAGTCGCCGGCGACGATAAAAGCTCCGTCGGGGTGTGCAAGCTGCTGTTTATTGATAGCAGCGGGCAGGAGATTTAGCGCTATGCTAACGTTAGCATCCGGTGGAACGTTAGCATCCGGTGGAACATAAAGAGCAAGCACAATGACCACAGTTAGCTCTCTCGGTAGATAGAAGGGTCTACACGATACTGCTAGAAAGTGAGCAGTGTGTGTCAATGATTCGGCTGTTATTGTAGCGCATAGTCCCCCACCCCTGTTTTTACCGGAGTCTCCGTCTCGTTAGTGCCGGCGAAGCGTCCGTTGGGGCTGCTGATCGGTAAAAAATCAAGCCTCTGGGAAGGATTTCAGTATTATAAAGCACCACTTGACGGCTGAAATGGCTTTGATCAGATCTTTGTCCACACATCGAGGAGCCTCCACTTCCTGGTGTTTCCTTGCTTCCCCTATCCATCGATTGAGAGTGTGTGGGTGGCCCCCGAGTGACCCAAATCGTGTCATCCCGTCACCAGAAACACCGGGCGCTTTTAAGTTCTTGCAAATTTTGCGCATTGTTCATGCATAAAAAAATATTCTTGCCATTAAAAAAAAAAAACAACCTAGTCATACCTTCATTTGTAAAAATAATAGTACTTATTAATTTCACTAATTAAAGTAGTTTCCCATTTCACAAACCAGGAACGGAGACGGGACCCAATTGCGTTCGTTTTACTCAGTTTTATTTAAAAGGAGGAAAGGACTTGCGCCCACGATCCGGGGATCGTCAATCACGGGTAGGAGATCGCTGGGAACGCTAAACGGGTCTAGAAAAAAGGTTGGCAACGGGAATCAGACAGAACAACAGGGCAGGATAGAACCAGGAGTCACAGAAGTTTGCCTAGCGTGTAGCATAGGTTCACAGACGATCCGACAAATGTTGACAGGAAAGCGGGGGTTTAAATAAGAGGAAGCAGCCAATCAGCGTCCGTGGCGCCCCGCATCAGTAATCATGACATCCCATTGTTTTAGGCATCAAGGAATATCAATGAGGTAGTCGGAAAAATACCAAATTTACCGAATAATGTACTAAATAATTGATCCCTGTAATAGTTTGTATATTAAAAAAAGAACAGTGTGTGTAATCTAATTTGAGATTCCACCCAATGCAGCTACTTAGTAACATAGAAATTAATTGAGACCTTCTCTTGGTTGAAATGAGATACAGCTTTGGCGCTTATGATCAGTGAGTATCAAGCCTCAGGGAATGATTTTCAATATTATAAATCACCGCTAGATTGCAGGAATGGCTTTGATCAGTCTTTGTCCACACATCAAGGAGCCCCCACTTCCTCACGTTACTTCCTCTATCCAGTAATTGAGAGAGGACGGCCCCCAAGTGACCCAAATCGTATGATCACATCACTGGAAAGGTTTTTGCAAAGTTTATGCATTGTTCATGTCACGGGACCGGACCAGATCGGAGGCAGGAAGCAGGAAGGGTGAACTCATTCGCGTTAACGATCAGTTACTTTTATTAAGGAACTAAAAGTCGTCCAACACTCAGGGACAAAAACAAAAACAGGCTTACAGGCAAACACTTATTGAAACATGAATATTTTGTTTGTTTGTTTGTACATGATTCAATTGTTTGTTTGTTTGTACATGATTCAAATTGAATCTTTTCTTCCGGCGCCGTCACGAATGGCAGCCACTCCAGCAGCTCCCGTGTTATTTTCGATTGTTCTCTATTGTTCTCAGCTCAGGGATGCTGCTGGAAATGTGAATTTCCCTTCGGGGATGAACAAAGTATCTATCTATCTATCTATCTATCTAAACAGGAACTCAGACTAGGAATACTTACAAAACAGGCTTTTACTCAGAACGGGCAAGTACAGGTTTCCTCAAGTCAAACAGAACAGAATAATGCAAAGTAATGCAATGAACCCGCAACCGGCAATCCCCAAAACCCGCCTTTAAGAAGCACACACGCAAATTAGAAAATCTGCTACAGCCGGTGCCAATGGGGCGGGGCCAGCCGGTCGCCACGGCGACCATGCTGGACATGACAGTTCATGCATAAGTTCAGTGTTTTTTGCAATAAAATTTTATTTTGCAAGCAAAGAGCCATTGTGTTTATGGAAAACATCCGTTCATATATTGGAGGTATAAAAAAACAAGTAAGTTTGCTTGAAAGGCCTCAATCCACAAAAAGTTGTTTTATGTATATATATATATATATATATATATATATATATATATATATATATATATATATATATATATATATATATATATTTGTTTATATATTTGTATTTGTATATTTGTATTTGTACATTTGTATTTGTACATTTGTATTTGTACATATATATATATATATATATATATATATATTTGTTTATTTATTTTTCTTTTTTATTGAGTTTTTTTTCTCAGTTTAATTTTTTTTCTCGCTAATTTACTTCATATTGTTTATGAAATATTTATTTTTCTTACCAGTATATCATTTTTAATAATTTTTTAAAAATATTTTTTGTTTTTTCCAGGTCATTTTTTTTCCATGAAAAAATATCCTCCAAAAAGAAAGAGGAACATTTTTTAAATTACATTTTTAAAGCTTGTAGTAAAAGAAAAGAAAACCTACAACGAGCAAAATTATTATTATTATTATTATTATTATTTTATAATACTACTACTAATAATAATAATTATAATTATTAGATAGATAGATAGATAGATAGATAGATGGATAGATAGATAGATAGATAGATAGATAGATAGATAGATAGATAGATAGATAGATAGATAGATAGATAGATAGATAGATAGATAGATAGATAGATAGATAGATAGATAGATACTTTATTCATCCCCGTAGGGAAATTTACACTTCCAGCAGTCTACCCCGTTGTTTATTAACAGATGAACATGATGCCCTAGGGGTGCTTGTAGCGAAGTGGATGACGTCACGCCAGTCCAAAAGTTCGACATCCCTGCGGCAGATGGAAAACTTTTCTTTGTGAAAATCCAGGGATACACCACCTCGTGTTAGCAAGTCCGCCTCCTCTCCGATTCCCCCCCGGCTTTCGTGTCTGTTTAGCGGCGTTGAAGCCGGATTGCTCCGGGTAGCTCCGGGTGGCTACACGTTAGCGTCCGGAATGCTAAACGTGAGCCACGTTTCCGCAAAACACAGCAAGTGTTTTCCACCAGCACTCGATGATCTTATTATTATTATAATTTTAACTAATTTTCTTATTTTATTTTTTGGAGTTAAAAACAAAAGTAATATTTAAAATGTGCATTATTTCCCTTTTTACTACAACGAATATACCGAATACGCATCGATTATTTCGATTTTATTTTTTATTTTTATTTTTCGTTTGAATGGTTTATTTAATAGAATCGAGAGAACCAAAATAAAAACAATCAAAACTCCAACGAAGAAAGAAACGAAAAGGAGCAAAGGAAGCAAATAAAAACAAATGATATCCTACCTACCTACCTACCTTGGTCATACCCAAAATCATAAAAAGTATTTTGCCATTGTTTGGGGCGTCAAGGAAAATCCATGAGGTAATAGGAAAGCCCTGAAAATATAGATTTTTCACCCGATAATGTACAAAATAATTGATCCCTGTAATCATTTGTATAAAAAAATGATAAGTGTGTGTACTTTTTGGACATTTTTCCTAATGCAGTTACTGAGTAACATGTAGAAATTATCTAGCGCCCTCTATTGGTTGTGACGAGGTACAGCTTCTAGATTTATGACAATATGTTTTAAAATCAGTTTTATCACATATTTATTAATCTATAGACGAAAAAATGTCAACTATATTTTATTTCACATGTATATATCCGTTTACCTTTTTCATTGTTTTCTTCTTTCCCCCCGGCTTACCGGAAACGACCCGTGTCTTGTAAAATTTAGCAAGCTTTAAAGTTTTCTTTTTAGGTCTTTTCCGCTAAATTATTAACGGAAAAATAGCCAAAATGAAAATTACAATAATTTTAACTTATATTTATTTAGTAATATGGATTTTGTTATTTCTCATGTGATTGTCAAGGTATTTCCCTCGTTACTGAAACCGGAAGTAGACAGTCCGTGTCACTGAATATATCTAGGATTGACCATTTTCCTTTCCATTCTTAATTATTTTTTTACATGGAGATGACCATGATATAAAGACAAAAATGTCTATATTTATTTTTCAGTACAAAGTTTCTTATTTTCTTCTATGTGCCATGAGGTTTTTTATCTTAATTCTTAACTTTTACCATTACCGGAAGTAGACAATCCCGGCGTCACGTGAATACAAGTCTGACAGCTTTTTCATACGTTCGCCGATAGGAGTCGCGCTTTCCCCGCCTGACGAGTCCCACCAGCCATCTGACTATTTGCGTCCTAAAACAACCGCCAGCCGCCTCCGACTCCTCTCCAAAAGGTAAATTACCTTCTTTTATCATCATTATTCGTTTTAATGTCCCTCACTGAGTTGTAATACCTCAAAGCAAGCAAACATCTCAGTCGCATATGGTGTCATTTTCTAGTAAGCTAGCGCTCAATAAGGTTAGCTTTAGCCTAGCTACTTGGCGACTATATTTACAATATGGAATAAAAGATAACGAAAGAGTCGTCTGAATTCGTTTTAACCACCTTGTTATCTGTTAAAAACCTGAACGTGATAATAGCAAAGCGGTTAACAGGAAAATAACGTTAAAGCCGGTAAGGGGGAAATGTGTTAGCTGACTCCAATTAGCTAACATTGTCCACCACTGTCACTTAATACCAACTACAGGTACTATGACATTTGAGATTGGACTCACCAGCTCTCGATAAATAAGTCATTCTCCTTTCGACTATGATAGTAGAGGAGTTTTCTGCATGAAATTGTGCAAACTGGAATTGCTTCTGCAAATGCTTGTGTCTTTGAAAGTGGTGCAATCCAAGAATCGTCGCCAAGATCTAGAGATCTCCCCTTCCAACTATGAAGGCTCGAAATAGATAGGGTGTTGTTTATTTAAGAACAAATAAAGACTGGAGTAGGTCATGAAGAAAGTGGGTCATTGCACAGGATGGGGAGAGAGTGAAGGGCTGCAGAATGTTTTTCTGGACCCCCTTGGGGCATGCCTCACATCTACCATCTTCAAACTGGTCTTCTTCATTAATATATATGGACACACTTTATTAATATTACACTTTTGGGTAAGAAAGTTGGCTACACCCAGCATCGATTAATTTGTCCATGCAAATAAGACACTGTTTAATCTACTTTCTGCACCAAATGCATCTTATTTGGTCTCTTTGTCCTTAAAGTGACAGTGTGTAATAATATACTAAAAGAAGTTCTCTAAGAAAGGAGCTGAAATGTGTACATTTGGGGGAGGCAGTAGCTCAGGAGGTAGATCAAGGGATCCCAGTTCGAATCCCGGCTCCGTCCGTGTTACATGTCGAAGTGTCCTTGGGTAAGACACTGAACCCCTAATGCCCCCAATAAGCAGGTTAGCGCCTTACATGGCTGCAAGGCCGCTATTGGGAAATGTGGAGCGCATTGTAAAGCGCTTTGGGAAGTCATTGACTTGAAAAGCGCTATATAAATGCAGATCATTTCATTACATTGGTACAAGATGCCCTACGGAAGCTTGAAGGTAAAATTCAGAGGCCTACTTGTTTTTTTTTTTGTGAGAAAGCAAAGATGAATTTCAGCCAAAAACAGGATATAAAAGCTACTAGTAATCACATTTGGTAACAACAAGCCAGAGCAAGCTGGTTGCACCCGGAGCGGCTGAAAAGAGCGAACAACTTGAGTTGGTCATGGCTTGTGTAAGTGGCTTACTTTAGAAGCTATTAAGCTTCTAAATTCAAGTGAAATAGCTTAAAGGGGAAAGCTAGCAAAAAAAATGGCGGCGAGCTATAGCCTGCATTCATGTTGCTAACATAAGTGGCTAGAAAAGGAAACGGTGGGTGGGGGAAAAAGTGGAAAATGTCTGAATACCAGGAAATGACTTAGCAAAAATAATTAGAATAAAATAAAATAAAAAACCCACCAATAATAGTGTTAATAACATTAGATTAGCGTTATATAAAAAAGTTATAATAGGATATAATTTATCTTCCTTTTAAGATAAAAAAAATAATAAAATAAAAATATATATATATATATATATACAGTATATATATATAATATACCCATCATATTTGGGTAGTAGCCGTTAAGTGGTAAAATCACAACACCCTCTCCATAATGGTATTGTGGGCTAGGAAGCTCAAGATGTCAGCTTTTTTTTTCATCTTCCTGATAAATTTACACTTTTTTGATTGTATGAGTCCTAACAAAAACTTATATTTATGTACTATGCATAGTCAAGAAATTGCATGGGTTTATTTACATTTTTACAATCTTGTCTGCTTGCATAGGGTGGTGATGGCTTTGAGAATTAAAAATTCTCTTGGTTTCGTTTTTTCTACTGAACTCAAAATTTAATCAAAACGGTAAAGATTAGTGTATGACTCCCATGTTTGCAGGTATTGACGTCCTGGCTTTTCCTAAATCAGGTAAACTGTCAAACCGGTCCTTCGCCCATACCTAAGACACCAAGAATGTCAGAGACCTGTTATTAGAATACACGGGAAACTCGTCTAAGTGTTGGGCAATAGGTTAACTTACAAAAGAGTAGTTAATGTTGTGTTTCCTCATTTCAAGTTGCGTAACTCAACCAGTTTTTCTGCTCAGGGAGTATTTTGTCTGGCATTCTGTGTACAGGTTTCTCGGGCGGCCCGATGGGGGCGCAGTGATCGAGTGCACAAGCAGAGCGTAATGTTGCGCTGGTCGGTCCACCTGGAAGGCGGTCCGAGGAGAGTCAACCATGCCGCTGTGGCCGTGGGCCACAAGGTCTACACCTTCGGGGGATATTGCTCCGGGGAAGACTACGAGACGCTTCGCCAGATCGACGTGCACGTTTTTAACACTGGTGAGTATTTCCAAAAACTCAGTTTGGTTGTGTTTTCTTAAAACTGGTCAGGTTTGAAATACAATTTCTATTTCGGTTACTCTTTGGGAAAGGCATCCAACAAAAAATATACAATTTTTTTTTTCATGTGGATGCAATATTTTGCAAGCACAAGCAACTGGCTATAAATTAATTACAGGGTTTGTTCGGGGGCAGCACGGCGGCGCGGTGGTTAGCGCTTGTGCGGCAAAGTTCTGACGTCATGGGTTCAAATCCGGCTATCAACCTTCCTGTGCGGAGTTTGCATGTTCTCCCTGTGCTTGCGTGGGTTCCCTCCGGGCACTCCGGTTTCCTCTCACATTCCAAAAACAGGTTAATTGGCCGGTCCAAATTGTCCCTAGGTGTGAATGAGCGAGCAAATTGTCTGTCCCTGTGTGCCCTGCGACTGGCTGGCAACCAGTTCAGGGTGTCCCCTGCCCACTGCCCGGAGATGGCTGGGATGGGCTCCAGCACCCCCTGCGACCCTACTGCAGATAATGGATGGATGATTGGGTTTGTTCGGGTGCTTGAAATCCTTGAAAATGCTTAGATATTTTTTGTTGTGTTTTCAAGGTCAAGATTTTGGTTGAAGTGTTTGAAAATGCTTGTAATTGTTGCCATTGCCATGTCTCTTGTCTGTGTGAATATATATATATATATATATATATATATATATATGGATTATCATTATTTGTTTTGTCTCTCACTGATGTGTGTATATATATATATATATATATATATATATATGTATATATATATATGTATATGTTTTGTAAATTTTTTTTTAAGATTTTTGTAAAATGTCTTTTCTTTTGGAAAACGCATTCCAAAATAACGGAAAAAAATACTCCCAAAAATATTTTTGTAATTTTCATTATTCCCCCAAAAAAGAACAAATTGCTCCCCCAAAAAGTTTTTTTTTTTTTGAAGTCCTTTTTTTTTTTTTTAAACCTCTAAACTCCACATAATATATGCAAGATAAAAGCTGACACGTTATCTTTGAAAAATATTTACTTTGCATATCAGTTTTAAAACAAAAACAATCGTGTATAGTGCAAGAGAAGTTTCAACTTTCCCAGTGGATCTTACCCCAATGTTATTTTTAGTGTCCCTGCGCTGGATGAACTTGCCCCCGGTGAGGCCTTTGGGGCCCGAGCGTGCCCGAGAAGTTCCGTATATGCGATACGGTCACACGGCCGTGCTGCTGGACGAAATCATCTACTTGTGGGGGGGCCGAAATGATACGGAAGGAGCCTGCAATGTCCTCTATGCCTTCGACGTCAGTGAGTCAAGTCATATTTATTTTTAAGCCCTTACTTACAAAAAGTAATCAAGTACACAATGGGTCTATCCACACCGATATCTGTCAATGGCAGCGACTGTTTTCATTCCAATGACGTGTGTCGCCATTGATACTTTATACCGTGAGTTTTGGTGCTGAAAATGAATGTAAGATTGTCCTGTGATCTATTGTAGATACCCACAGATGGTTCACGCCCAGGATTTCCGGTACAGTCCCAGGCGCAAGAGATGGCCACTCTGCCTGCGTTCTGATGAAGGCCATGTACATATTTGGAGGATACGAGCAGCTGGTGTGTATTTGCTCTATTTCAGCATATTATTGTACAGTGAACCTTCACTATAACCTTTGTTTCCTATAGTATGTACAGTAGAATTGCAAAGTGAGTTTGCCATGCAGTGGGGGATAGACATCTTCTATAATGTGTGGCTCATTTGTTCATAACCCCCAGTATCCCAGATATAAACATTTAGAGAACAAAATGTGTAGTAAACGTAGATGTGATTAAATAACATTATAAATAATACATACATAAGGGAAAAATGACATTTTTTAACCTTTGGTTTGATATGCAGTGGAGTTGTATGCAAAAGGAGGAGGAAAAAAATAAATTTAAAACTTGTGAGGATTATTAGATTCGACAGTGTTTTTTAGGCAATCAGAACGCGAGGTAGAAGACAGCCCTGCCCCTTTTGTATCACACACAGTGCATGGCATGCGAGCGGCTTCACCAACTCCACGTAGGATCGATGGAACCGAAACAGTTATTTGTTCTACAGTGTTTAATTTTTATGACGCTGCTGTCGGATCGGTTAGTTTTCCATGAGAGAAGTTTGCAAATTACTGCGGCAGCTTAACTTGCACTTTCTTTGAGTATATCACTGCGCCCTCGCTAGGATACCTTGTTAGCATATGACAAAAACAAATCCAAGCGAAGGTGGGGTTTTGTTACTAAAGTAAAGCCTGTAAAATATGGGATAGGTAGGATGTGCAGTTTGTGATCCGGTGTATCGGGTTTGTGTATCGGAGACTGGGAAAAAGGCGAGGCCGCTGTGTCCCAGGGGTCTTTCCTACATGTGTGTAAAACAGCTTGCTAAATATCAAATGGAATAGACGGCCTTTGTCTTTACACAAAGTCTCAATGAAATTTAACGCTGCCCCATAGAGTGCACTTATACAAATAAAATTTGAAGTAACATTTCAAAGTAGTGCAATCACCAATCTGATCAATATGATATATATATATATATATATATATATATATATATACACATTACACGAGATGGCACACAATATAAAAATGTTACATACATGCAATTTCACTTGCAATCCAAGTTTCTCTAAAACCCATATTGTCATAAAAATTGTGGGGAAAAAAATCAAGGTTTCTCCCAGTCATTGGTCAGTTTTGGAACCCAACCCCTCACGATAAAGGTTCACTGTCGTGGTGAAATGTGCTTGCAAACAATAAGTAAATGTATTTGATCTCCTGATTTCTAGGCTGACTGTTTCTCCAATGACATCCACAAGCTGGACACCACCACCATGCATTGGTCTTTGATCGACGTTATGGTGAGTTTCAATAATTTGATCTTTTCTGCAATGCAACTGAAAGTTGAAAATGAAATTTCTACATTTGTATGATAAAAAAAAAAAATCATGGTGAGAGAATTTTTGTACAGTTTAGACGCCTCGTGTTATTAATTTAATTAATTTTGGTCATTAATGTACCATTCACACAAGTTTAATTTTTAATTTATTTTGAAGTTACACTAAACCTGATAAATGTATCATTTTTATTCTTAATAGATGTAATTATATAAAACACCCAAAATGACCTTTTTAGGGTTCTGTGATATCATCATCCACTAGGTGGCACAATTACCTTTCAAGTTTCAGTTTGGGGAAAAATCAGTGCGGTTAAGTCTTCAAAGAAGCCAGTCAGATTTGCCCTTGAATAAAGAATCATTATATTTACATGAAACATTGAAAAATAAAACTTTCTTGTTCCTCCGACTATTTTTTTGAGTTATTTTTTTTATGTTTTTGGATGTTTTTGTTGCACAAAATATATTTTAAAAAAAAAACTAGTTTCAAAAACATCAAATCAAACAAAAACAGGGAAAGTCAAATATTTAGAAGAACAGGAAAAGAAATATTCAGACATACAGGGGAAAAAAGATATTGATTCAAACGGATCATAAAAAAGTAGTAAAAAATAAAGCCACTAAAATAAAGTAGTCCAAAAAAAGTGTTTTTTTTAAGTAATTTTGTATCATTCTGATAGAAATGATTTGGAAAAATAAAACAACAGCATTTTTGAAAAATGGTAAAAGAGTCTATAACACACCATAAAAAAAGTAAAGATAAATGCTGGTCTACTAGTGATCCCAAGAGCCAAGAAGAGATCCGCAGGTTCGAGTGCGTTTTCCATCCGGGCCCCGGTGCTGTGGAATGCTTTTCCCCCTGTGATTCGATCTGCAACCTCAGTGGAACTGTTTAAATCTAAGCTTAAAACACACTTAAATTCTAGAGCATATAAATAATTTATATTTTATACTGACAATATCTGTGTATTATTTGCCCTCATGTAGGTTTGAGATCAGGGCATCCCGTCATAATAGTCTGTGGTTTGCAATAATCTGTGGTCTGTGCCGCCCTTTGAGACTCTTAGTGATTAAGGGCGTCACAAATAAAAATGACTTGACTTGATTTGACTTCACTCCCCCAAGTTTCACACACACACAAAAACAAAAATTGTCAAAAGAAACAGGAGTTCTTTTAAACAATTTGAAACGGATGTTTGGTTGCATTATTTTTTTCATGATTTTTAACAGACCAATCCCTTTTTTTATTGTGGGAAAATTGCGCTTCAAGTGCATATTTTTGCCTTGCAGGGCATTCCAGCAAGTTGGCGAGACTTCCACTCGGCAACAATCATCGGGACGAAAATGTTTGTCTTCGGAGGGCGAGGAGACCACTTTGGTCCCTTCCACTCCAACAATGAAATCTACTGCAACAAAATTGAAGTGTTTGACACTCAAACCAACACCTGGCTGAGCACCCCACAAATACAAGTATTACCTGACGGACGAAGGAGTCACTCGGCCTGTAAGGATATTACTCCATACGCTGAAGACTACTCATGTGATCATTTGAAAGCATTGCTCCACATGCTAATATAATTTCCTTGTCCGTGCATGTATAGTTTGCTACAAGGGAGAGCTCTACATATTTGGAGGATACAACGCCGATTTGGACCAGCACTTCAACGATTTGTGGAAGTTCAGTCCAGGTGAGGCTTTTCATACCTCTTTTGACATACAGCGAGATCCTCGGGATACCGCATGAATCTGTTCCAAGGTATAGATCACATCATAAAATTGCCGTTTAGCGGGGGATACCAACCTTTGGAAATTGGCTCTGAACCCCCGGTACCTCTGTTAAAACATTTGAAAAACTAAATCCTATACAATAAGTACTCTTTGTGTTAGATATACATGTATAGGACTAAATATTTTTATAAACAAATATACACATGAAATATTATGTATCTTTGGAGTGAGCTGGTACAATAGCGTAGCGGGTGGATGCAGAAGTGGAGATGAGAAGGGAGATTAACAATTAAATAGATTTCAAAACTTCCATGTGCGAGGATAGTCGTGCCTTCAGATGATTCCCTTGCTTTAGGGTTGTGATCTGTGTACCTTTTTTCATATTTCTTTAAAATCGGCCACTTCGCTTCCATGGTAATCAGTTTTTTTTTCTGTATTTAGCATCGAAGCAAGGCCTGGCCCTAGAGCCAATAAATACAGTACAAAAAATACAGTTCAGTAAGTCTAAATGAAATATACGAGACTCTGAACTGAAAGAAATGAAAGGAATTCTGGGAGGTAGTTCAGCCAATAGCGTATTTGCATTTTCATGATGCCAGGAAACAAACCAATAGCAGAGCAGCATTTTACATGATATCGACCAATAGCAGCCAGGCATCTTGGATATTCAACTCGTTTAACGTTAAATGTTTTTGGTCACGCAAAATAATTTGTTTTTGACATGTTATGTAGAATAAGGTCACAAAAAAGGGCCTAAAATGTCCCGTTTTTCCACGTTGCAATGTTAAACCATTGTAAGGTAGGGTCGCCGTATTTTGGGGTCTACTGTACTAAATTTTTTCTCGAGATCGTAGACAGTTGTGGCTTAATTTAAAAAAAAAAAAAGTTTTTCACCTTTGTCTTTTAAAGCCTACTTCAGTCATTACGTTCAAAGAATTATACTTTTCGTACAGTTTTTTTTGTTCTCAATTGCAAAATGGGTAGAAGCTTTTGTTAAATGTCACGGGCTTTATATAAAGTGAAAGTTGGATGAAATAAATATTTAAAACGAAACCTTTCTTGGTTCCATATTGTAATTTGCCGCTAGATGGCAGCACATTTTCTTCACTTTCACCAACATGGTTGGTCTCATTGAAAGGAAATGCTTGATTTTTCTTTTATTCTGATGTATACAGTCAAATATGGTAGGCCAATTCCATCACTTACTTAAAACTTCTATCCGTCAATTTCTGAATGACTTTGATGCGCCTCAGGTGAAAAAAAAAGTTGGAAAAAGTAGCTCAAAATATGTCGTCTTGTCTTTTATGTTCGCTGTCCATTTGATGTTTTTTTGCTGAGTTTGTGTTTATGTTGTATCTCTGGAAGCAGAATCTCCCCCAGGATTTCTTTCAACCCAATATACCGTGTTGGTGGAATGTTTACGGGTAGTTATAGGGTAATATATTCAATAAGAAAAAAATACTTCAAACAAGCTTAAGAATCTATTTACGGACATGTTTTGATGTATTTGGTAACGCATCTTAACTAAAGTTGTGCTTAAGGTGGAAAGCTTTTTTAAATGGACGATGAACTCTCACTTTTGTGTACTCATTTTAAAGACAGGAGTCGAGGGAAAATCCTCAGATTTTGATTAGGATTGCAAAATCTAATCTCTAACGAGATAAATAAATAGGACCCTGGAAACTGTGCAAATGAAGTCATGTTTCCCCCCAAATGATTAACGTCCTCATCAATCTGTTAAAATTCTACAGAAGCCTTCGTATGGACAAAAGTTGAGCCTAAGGGGAAAGGCCCGTGTCCCAGAAGAAGACAGTGTTGCTGCATGGTTGGAGATCGAATCATCCTCTTTGGTGGAACCAGGTAAAGCAAAAAAAAAAAAAAAAGGCTTATCCTTAAAGTGACAGTGTGTAATATATAGCAACCCCAAGTGTAAAAAAATAATTCATACATTATTGATTGAGATCATAAGCAAAAATAAATCTACTATCTTATAAACCATGATTTGAGGTTTAAAAACATTTGATGATATTGCATAAGTTGAAAAAGCTGACATGTTTCACCCCTTTTTACGACGACGAAAGCCACAATTTCCCATTCTTCAAAGCTAGCCTGTCCTCGGTGGCGCTTTTAGCACTTAACGTCAACTTACCGCACACAGCTGATCTCCAAATAAGACAAGTCCAATGATTCAGGCATCTTGCACTTTTATTTTCTCACTGTTTTCCTCTCTAGCCACTTATATTAGCCACTTGGCTCTGGCCAATGGCTCGCCACAAGATGCTATTGTTAATTAATCCGTGTAAATAAGGCTTGCTTTGTCCTTCCACTGGTGTTCATACAAGCGATTGCACTGAATTGTGTTTTTTCCCTAGCTACTCATTTAATTTACTTGGCTTCAGGTTATGGCATGACGCTAACAGCTTTTTTTTTCATTTTTAGCTGCTCCTGCTTTTTCCTTTAGTGTCAATTGCCTTCCAAAGGTGCTCATGCAAGCGAATGTGACTGAGTCCCCTGATTCAGGGATCCTTGACTTTTCCCCCTCTGTTTCCTTCTCTAGCCACTCAGGTCGCAGGGTTCCATGATTCATTGTCCCAACACTTGACAGATATCGTTTTGCTCTTGCATCTTTACTGGATTTTTTTTTGTTTTTTAAAAAGCTTCTCGCTAAGGCACTAAAGTTAGCAACTTACACCAGCTCTGACCAACTCCAACCATTGGTTCTTTTCAGCTGCTCAGGGTGTATCAGGCTTACACACCAGTTCTCATGCCCTATTGCTGGCTGAAATTTAGGAAAATAGTTAAGTACCGTATTTTCCGCACTATAAGGCGCACCGGGTTATAGGGCGCACCCCGAAAAAAAAGTTTTTGGTCCTATTTTTGACATACATAAGACGCACCGGATTATAAGGCGCTACAATGGGAACGTGGACAAAACAGTCAGATAGTTCAGTCCAACTTATTACCCCCTTAACATTCCCAAAGCTTGCAAAGATGCAAATACGTGTCGAGAACACGTGCGGATGCGGTGTCCGTACGATGTCACTCAAATGCATCGTTCCATCATTCGGAAGGTTAAAGTCTTGGGATTCAAGAAATGCCAACCATTCCTTAGTTTCTACTTCTTTTTCGCTCGCAACTTTACTGTGCATATGACGATAAACACTTGGAATTATCTGCACCGCTTATCACAGAAACATCGAGTTCAGTCTGAAACAAGATACAGGGACAATATAAAACCCGGAGTAGCTCACCGAAGTCGTTGTGTTCATAATAATGTGCAGCCAATGTCCTCTTATATCCGTGAGGGTAGTAAATCGAGGAGAATAAAATATTTTCAAATACAGAATGGAAAAAAATGCTTTCTCTAAGCCGTCAGCCACGTGCCATAAACATTCATCTTTTTCGGCCAATTGCAGGCTTTGTGTTGCCGTTTAAGCCAATGCCAGCCTGTAAATGATAAAAAGGATCCGCCCCTTGACCTCCGAATAACTTTAGCCAATAGTGATCGATTCAACTGATGATTGACACATCTTTTTTGGCCAATTTCAGGCTTTGTGTTGCCGCTTAAGCCAATGCCAGCCTGTAAATGATAAAAAGGATCCGCCCCTTGACCTCCGAATAACTTTAGCCAATAGTGATCGATTCAAATGATGATTGACACATTGGTTAGCCAATGAAACGCCGGTAAATAAATCCCAGGATACACCGCGTACTACTTGGCGTTCGGGGGAAAATCTAGTCGGCGGCTGCAAGTTAGTTGGAAATCTTTGCAATTTAAAAATTGATCCATAAATAAGGCGCACTGTATTATAAGGCGCATGGTCAGCTTTTGAAAAAAATAAAGGCTTTTAGGTGCGCCTTATAGTGCGGAAAATACGGTAGGCTTCTGAATGATGCCAATTTCTTTAGCGTGTCTTCTACCAATGTACAAACCTTTGTGGTGGGTTATAAAACACTGTCACTTTAGGTAGATTTGATATTATTTAAGACATTCTCAGGGTTGACAATGTTTAATGGTAGAACACCTTTTTTATTTCTGAGTTAGAGAAATCCTATTGCATTTTAAAGCGCCGTTAAAAAAAAAATGATGCCCTTAACAGGGGCTTGATTACACGTTTTAAATGATGCCATTAAAAATGACAAAGACATTTACTAGGAACTTTCTAGTTTCTGGTGGGTGTTTGTTTTCCTTTGAATTGAGCGAGGATCTGGCACCCGCAGACGGTAGTCTGAGATGATTTGTCAGTCATAAGGCAGTAATGATAACAGCTACCTGCTCGGGTGCCACTGTGCTTTCGCTTTGGCCAGTAGCCAGCCGAGTAATGAGGTAGCTAACGGCTTTTTCATGGTCCGGACCTGGGATTTCGTTATCAAGTGGTCCAGTTATCAGGCCGATCCCCGCTGGGAAAACCTGATAGCGCAGATGGGAAGGTTGTGGATAAGAGTCCTCTCAGCCCCACTACGTCTACGGGCTTGAAGTCCTTCAGAACTCAAATTGTGATATCGCAGTTGAGATAACTAAGGTTTAATTAGTCAATCTGGAAATGTTTTTCGTTTTTTTTTAATTTGTAGCCTGAAAATGCCACTGAGCAGGCTTTTGTCTTTGGTTAAGCATTGTTTTGTTTCTCTAGTCCTGTTTTAGCCCACAGTGGATTTGCAATAGTCTTGATTTCCTGTTCAGACCAGAGAGGGCTTAGGTTGGCCAAATACGTTTAGTCTTTTTGGTTGCTGTCTGAATCGAGGGAATTATGATTTATCGAGTGGTCTCCTTATTTACATCCAACTTGTTTGCTCTATTTATTCGGGCTTGCTGTAATTATTTTTGTCGTGGTGCCAGTATCAAAAGAATCATGATTGATCGTTAATATTGAGTGGCCCTCTCATTATAGTCCACCATTTTGGCTTTTTGTAAATTTCAGGCTTAAGCTGCTGCTGTTGTTGTCTTTCCTAAAACGAGTCAGAAGAAATGTCGACCACACAAATTCTATTGATTGACATTGAATGTTTGTTTGGATTGAGTCCTAGTAAGCTTCTTACCAACAGGAACTCCCGTAAGCACGAGAACACACAACGTAAGACCCACAAAAGTCTTTTGTTTTCTTCCTGTTACTTAATTCTTTGCATTGACGGAGTAAGTTTTTACTAAATCGTTGTACAGTGCTGTGAAACGGTATGTGAAGCTTTTGGAATTTCTCACATTTTTGCATACAATCCTGTTAAATGTGATCTCATCTTTGTCAAAATCTCAGATGAAAAAGGTGCCTACTTAAACTAAAACCACCCAAACATTTTTATGTGTCCATATTTTAATGAGGACAGCATGCAAACCATGACAGAGGGGCGAGGCATAAGTAATTGAACCATCACATTTAATATTTTAGGCCTCCAAAACTGTTTAATCTAAAACCACCTGAAAATGTTTAGGTTTCCATATTTAAATGAGGATGGCATGTAAACAAGGAAAGACGTGGGAGGAATAAGTAAGTAATGGGTGTCCATCCTTTCAGAAAAATGTGGGTCAGATTTTGTGAGCTGAAAATGCTTGACTATTCAGCTTGGCATTCTCAGAACAGTCTTTAATAAATTCACCCTTTGTGAAAGGGTTTCAGTGCTTGGCGATCAGCATCGCAACCTCAAAGCTTGCCTATGTAGCATTTTCATTTGATTCACAGGGTCTCGTGAAAAAGCGCTGCCGTGCCGTTTTAACAGCTTTCAATTGCTCCACCTTTTTACAGCGTTTGTTTCCAGTTAGCTTTTTTTAGTCCGCTTGCTTAGTCTGGCAGTGCTTCTTGATATTATATTGTTTGAAAAAAGCCAGAGTCTCTTGGCAAATAAGGCAGACTCGGTTATTTCGGAATTCCGTAAAATAAACTCTTAATTTTCACTCGTTCTCCAAGCGGTGGCACTTGCAGTCAACTTTCCTTTTTTTTATTAACCGGCGCCATGTCGGAAATGGGGTTATACTGCGCTTTAAATCACTGGTGGGCCACATATTAATCATTTTATGTCAAAGGCCGTGGGGCAGTAAAAAATGGATCACAGGTCGTAACTGACCCCCGGGCCAGACTTTGAACATGTATGAAGTAAGGGAAGCGTCAGATTTAATATTTTGTGCCCCCCTTTTGCTGCAATAACTTCAACTAAAAGCTTCCCATCAGTCTGGCACATCGATTAAGACTCATCTTGGCCAAATCTTCTTTACAAAACTGCCATTGTGGGACGTCTGGCATGAATAGATGTTTTGAGTTCATGCAACAACAATTTGATGGGGTTCATGTCTGGACTTCATCCCTCCCCTTTCTGTCATTGTTTGCATGCTATCATTAAAATATGCAAACCTATAAACCTGACTTAAATCGTAGGAAATTGGTTTCAGTTGCGTCTCGTTAAGCAGATGGTTACTCATTCATCCCCTTTCTGTCATTGTTTGGATACTATCAATGAAAAATGGACACCTGTAAACACTTCATTTCATTTCAATTGGTGAACATTGTTTACAATTGCTCTTTAACTTTTATTAGGAACAGGCAGAAGATTTGGTCACTTCCTCCTCCCCCTTCCATTGTTTGCATGCTATCCACGTTTAAATATTGAGTCAGGTTGTTTATATTGATAAAACCTGAAAATTGGTATCAATTAGGGACGCAACTAACGATTGTTTTTATAATTGAGGAATCAGTCTCTAACTCTTACGATTAATCGAAGAATCCATTTTTTTTTTAAACTCGTTTTTAATTCCATCCTATATTTAAATATTGACGTTTTAGAAGGATAGAAAAAAATAGTGCACCACACAACCTAATATTCTATACAATTTTTTGGGTTAATTCTTTGAATATGATCAACATTTCTAATGTGCAAATATTATACAATCTGCTTAAAAGGCTGCACCCTTGTGTTGAGATAAACAGGTCATTATTATTTTTCTTTTTACTTTATATATTTTATAAATGTTTTTTTCTGTATTTCCTGCACTTTCTGTTCCCTTGTTAACTTTGTAGCGTTTGACTGTTTCATGCCAATTTTGTTTGTGATTATGCAATTTTCCCCCAAAAATGACTAAAAAAGCAGTACTAAAGTGGCACTACAACTTGAAAACTCCACAATGAGTTGGCATACCATTATTTGCATTGATTTACGCGCTTAGTGGCTCATGAATTGCGCACCTCAACGAATCGATAAGGTAATTCGTTGCCAACGCTTTAAATAATGGATTTTAGCCTATTTCATCGATTCCTTGTTGAACCCATGGTATTCAATTGCCCCTTAAGTCTCCACAGGCAAGGGTTTAATAACATATTCCTCCTCTTCTGTCATTGCTTGCTGTCCTCATTAAAATGTGCAATCCTATAAAAATCACTTAAATTGGTTCATGAAAAATGATTTCAATGGCTCATTCAGTCTCCTTGGGCAAAGGGTTCCTTTACTTGTTCCGCCCCCTTCTTATTAATTTGATGCTATCCTCATTAATATGGATGCCTATAAACAACCTGACTTGTATCTTTGGGTGAAAATTGGTTTCAATTTTTCTTGGAGTCTTCCTCAAAGAAGAGGGTTAAATTAGTTGTTCTTCCACTTTCTGTCATTGTTTGCACACAATCGTCATTAAAATTTGGAAACCTATTCACAATCTGACTTCAATTTTTGTGTAAAAATTGCTTTTAATTGCTCTTTTAGTCTCCCTAGGCAGAGGGTTCAATTACTTATTCCTCCCCTTTCTGTCATTGGTTGTATGCCATCGCCATTAAAATATAGAAACCCAAGATTGTTTGGGTGGTTTTAGTTCAAGCACACCCTGTTTTTTTTTTATCTGTTTCATTTTGACAAATACCAAATCGCATTTGAGTGTGAATTTATGCAGAAATGTGACAACAATTCTGTTTAAATCTAGCTTAGGTGCGCTTGTTTTCACATGACCCAAAAACAAAAGGGCAGTCAACAGACCTAAAAGAGTTTTTGGTATCTGTCTGAATGCAGCTGACGAATGCTTGAGGAGGCCCCATGAATTATGCGCCGGGCACTTTGCTTGTTTGTTCCTTTTTTCTTTTACAAGTCTCCTCATTTTGTAGGTCAACCCGAGGAAATTGTGTTGAAATTTATGGCTCAGTTTTGCTGTCCTGGGTTGCTTGGGCTTTCAGCTTGATCCTAAACAGAACCCTTTTGTTGATATTCGTTCTCTGAGGTCGATTTGTGTGGGTGTAATTTATTGTTTTGGTTGAGTATCGTAAAATTCTAGGGATCACAAACTGAAACAATTTATTTATTTTTATTGCGTCCCGTCTTCCCTCCAAAAAATGTAAAATCAATTTTAACTTGCTGAAAAAAATAACCTGTGTGAGCCAAATCAGCTATTATTTCTTTAAGGTAGTGGTGGGCAAAATATGGCACACAGGCAACATACAACCTGGCAGTATTATTGATTGGGCCATCTGAGCAAAATACTTAAAAAGATATAGTACCGTATTTTATGGACTATAAAGGTTCCCCTGATTATAAGGCACACTCTCGATATATTCCTCTGTAAGCTATTAAATTCAATATAAGGGGGAAATGGCTGTGAGGCACATCAAATTAAAACTACAAGGTAGGATTAAAAAATATCAGAAAATTAAGTATATTTTATAGAACATAAATATTAGGAAATCTCGCAACTAAATTAACTTGATCCGTTTATCAATGGTTACCGTTTGTAAAAGCATTTGATTGTGTTTTATGCATTTCCCATTTTTTTTCTGAGTGTTTTATAGCCGATTTACTGAAATTGTATGTTAATGATACATAAATAAATTATTTATTTATTTATTCAGCATGCACACAGAAATGTCTGCATGCATATTTATTCATGAATAGATATAAGAAAAATAGGATATCGGCATATGGATAAACATCAAATCAGTTATTCTATTTGTTCCTGGACTGGTTGCTCTGACAATTGTTTTAACTCGATGTGGTCCGGCACACAAACGTTTGCCTCCCTTGAAGTTATAACGATATTATTACTTTGATTAGCCGGTGCTAAATTACCACTCGAAAGAAAATGTGAATTTTCTCTCTAAAGTAAAGTGACTGGCAATCTATTGAGTGGCACTTGCGTCGGTGTAAACAGGCCCGCTGAGCTCCAGAGAGGCGCGAAATTCTGCCCCATCTCTGATTTATGACCTTAGGGAGCATTCTTTTCTCAGCGAGAGCAATTGGATCTGCCCTCGGCACCTCTGCTACGCTCATTTGCGGGACCTGCTCATTGCCCCGCGAAGGACGACCCGTGCATGACTAACTCCACCTGCACCGACCTTCACCTACGATGCAATTACCCGTCAAGTAAAACATGCACTTTTTTGTACACACCGGAAGTCTGAATATATTTGAGAGTTTTAATGGTGGGCTGAGGGCAGCAAGGTTGGCCTGCACTTAGCGGGACATTAACAAGCTGTGAGATGGAAGAAAAAGTAGTTTTTGCAATATTAGTACAGTGAACCCCTGTTCATAAAATAACCCGTGATGGGCAATATCCGTGAGGTTTAAAGCTTTATTTTGTTTTACGTTGCGCCTTTAGTACTCGTTTTTGGTGGCATGACAGAATACAGCGACATAATGGGAAAATAATACATACTGTCCCTTTAACTTTCATATTAAGCAAGGACTTCAAAGTATCATCTCGGCGCCACAATTGGCCCCGAGCTGCGAGTTTGAGGCCCTGGTTTAGCCAATCAGAATGCAGAAACCCAACGCATGATGAAATTGTGTAAGGCAACAAGACTGGGAGGTGAACTGTGTTGTGGTGATGGATAACCGTAGTAGGGATCCACAGAAAAAAAGGTAAAGTGAGGCAAGACGAGTGAAGCTGGCTTTCTCTTGGGGCCGAGAAAATGCACGACACAGGTGCATATCAAGTCAAATTGAAAGATTTGCTAAGCTTTTACCTAAATACCTTTTCTCTGAAGTTTGGGTGTCCCTCTGATTTCAAGTTTGTGTTGGCAGCTAGCCGGATTTTGGCTAATTTTAACATCAGGCATGTCAAACTCTGTTTGGCTCAGGGAAGAATTCAGACTTGATGTTCTCAGGTGGGCCCGATCAGTATAAAAAAACGTCAACGGCAAATATTTAGCTTGGTTTTTCAATACTATGCTTAATCGTTCAGTCTAAATTTGTAGCTTTCCCTACAAATTATAATCACAGATGAAAATGGATCTTTTCTAAGCACAGCACATTCATTCACAAAAAATGGATGTTTGGCATCGGATATGTTTACAATTTGTTTAAGCAGCTTTACATCCGAGCCAACTCGCCAGAAACCTCACAGACATAAACAAATTCAATGGGAACAAAGAATAAAAATATGCTTGTCTCAATTGTCATAATGCTTTAAATAAAATAAAAAGAAAAATAGCATTGAATGAGCAATTACATCAGATAAAAGCACTAGGATGAACCTACTGAAGCTGAGAAAATACTTCATATTGTTTTTAACATGAAGCCAGGCTGGTAGTCGGCACTTTTACACCTTTACCGCCCTCTAGCAGCAGGAAGAACCATTTGATTTGTATATGTTTAAAAAAAAAATCACAACTTTCGATAGAAATTAGCTAGAAGTGTGCTTTTTTTATTTACATATTCAGACATTTACAGCGGATCTGAATTATTCACATGCTGACGCTGCGCAGCTTACTTAATAAAATATAGCTGTTTAAATCTGTAAACACGTACTTTGTGTCTGACATTCAGTCCGTCCTGAAGTCAATTCAGTGGTGCTAATCTACAAGCAGGGAGAGTTTGATCTACTGTTAATTTACTAAGACAAATATGCGAGTGTGACTCGTTTGTTGCATCATCATCAGTTCCCTCCTGTTTGCTCTCCTGTCGTTAAAAAGCTTAAGTGCCCCCCCCAAATAAATACTTTAAACAAGAGGAGAGTGAAATTGTGCAGTCTAGCAGCTACGAGCTATTTATTTTTCATTACCACGTCCCACTTTATGAAATGTGGAATGAACTTGTTTGTGTAAATTGCATTTTTAATCTCTCAACAGTTTTAATTATCATTTTGTTCAGCTGACTGGGTTTTTTTTAAACTCTTGTCTTTTTTGTTTTAGGAGAATTTTATAATCGACTTAGAATTACATTCTTTTTCTTCAGTGGGGGTATTTTAAAGGGCGAAAGACAACAAGAATCGAGTAATATGTCTGTCAGTTATGTATACCGTATTTTCCGCACTATAGGGCGCACTGGGTTATAGGGCGCACCCCTCAAAAATAGTTTTTGGTCCTATATCTTCCATAGATAAGGCGCACCGGATTATAAGGCACTACAATGGGAACGTCGACAAAACAGTCAGATGATTCAGTCAAACTGATTACCCCCTTAACATTCCCAAAGCTTGCAAAGAAGCAAATACGTGTCGTAGACACGTGCGGATGCGGTGTCCGTACGATGTCACTCAAATGCATCGTTTCAAATATCATTCGGAAGGTTAAAGTCTTGGGATTCAAGAAATGCCAACCATTCCTTAGTTTCTATTTTCTTTTTCGCTCGCAACTTTACTGTGCATATGACAATAAACACTTGGAATTGAGTTTAATTCACTCAACTCATCACAGCAACATCAAGATTGTTCTAAAACAAGATACCGGGAAAATATAAAGCCGCATAACTCACCTAAGTTCTCACGTTCAATAATGACACGCAATCATGGTCTTCTTACAACCGTGAGTGTAGTAAATCCAGGAGAGTAAAATATTTACAAATACAGACTAATGAAACATGTTTCTTTATGGCGTACTTTAGCAAGCTTGCTATTAGGTCATCTTTTTCGGCCAATTGCAAGGTTTGTTTTGGCCCTCTAGCGTATCCAAGGCTCCGAATAACTTCAGCCAATAGCGATCGATTTAACGGATGATTGACACATCTTTTTCGGCCAATTGCAGGGTTTGTTTTGGCTCTCTAGCCAATCCGAGGCTCCGAATGACTTTAGCCAATAGCAATCGATTCAAATGATGATTGACACATTGGTTAGCCAATGAAACGCCGGTATATAAATCCCAGCATACACCGCGGACTACTCCACGTTCGGGGGGAAATCGTGTCGGCGGCTGTTGCGTAAGTTGCGAGACCTTGCGAATTTAATATTGAGCCATATATAAGGCGCACTGTATTATAAGGCGCATGGTCAGCTTTTGAAAAAAATTAAGACTTTTAGGTGCGCCTTATAGTGCGGAAAATACAGTAATTGGATTTTGTGCCTTATTTAAATACATTTTTATGTATTCTTTTTTCAGCTTTCTGCCAAGTGTTTCACATTTTCCGTTTTCAGTTTCAGACCAAAAACATTGGTCTGGTCCTTGGTCTGGTCTAAATGTTTTTAAAATGAAGTGTTTGAGGAGTATGTTAGGAGTGACAAGATTGGATAGATAGAGAAATGAAATTGTGAGAGACAGAACTGGAGTAGTAGTTGAACTGAGCAAGCGTGTGGATAAGAGAGTACTTGGTTGGTTTGGATGGATGAGGAGCGAATGTTGAAGCAGAAGTAAATGGAAGGAGACCAAGAGGAAGGCCGCGATTGACGTGGATGGATGGTGTTATGAGCGCACTCCAGGAAAACGGTCGAAATCTAGTGGAAGCTAGAGCTCTTGTTGGTGATAGGAATGAGTTGAGAGGTGTTGTGAAAGGATAGTGGGATGTTGGACGCGTTCTAAGGGATGGGTGGGGCACCTATATGATGAGGCAGGGGTAAACCAGTGAAAGCTGTCCTGACCCTTTTTATTTCCCCCTTTTTTTTTTCTTTTTTTTTTTTATGTGTTTGTCTTGCTGTCGGTCACCCCTCTCGAGGGATATGACCAGGATAGATAGATGGTTTCAAACCCAAATTTTCATTTTAGTGCATCCCCAATTTTAAGTCTCCTTTCTATTGATGCACCCAAATCACATTTGCAGCAGGTCCCATGCGCTGTTGAGAAACACTTAAGGAACTTTTCAACAAGCCATCGCTTATCACCAATGGCAAAGAGTCCCGTCCATTTTTTTCTTCCTTAATCTTCAGTGTCTCACCTCGTCTTACCCACATATCTGCGCCCCCTCCTGAGCACTGGCTGCAAACCGGATTAAGAGACACCAACTACTGCAGACTCCCTAGATTAGTCGCTAAATACGCGTAAATCTCAAATTCCGAGACTTGAGTCGAAAATTTCCTTGTAAAGGTGCAAAGTCAATTTCCATACATATAATCTATTCATTATTGAATTGTGAACAACTGCTTTTTCAACCTCTTATAGCTATCCACACATATTCACAACATTGGAAACTCTTTTTTTACTATAATTTTCTGTTTGTTGCACGTATTTCTCCGGTAAATATTGCTAAAAGTTGCAACTTGTTTCAAGTAGAATTGACAGTAGAAAACGGATTGTTGACCAGGTTAGGAATGTGAATTATGTTGATATTGGATTGTGAATGATGTAAACAAGATAATGATCTAAAATAAATTGAAAGATAGCTAGATCGTTTTTTCCTGGTCTGGAAGTCACTGCCCTTGATTTATTTCATGTTTTATTTATTTCAACCCAAATTTTGAAAGAGCCATATTGGACAAAAAAATATGTAACATATGTTAGGAGCGGCCAATAATTTTAAGCGGTACTCATACTGTATATATCTATATTCATCAGAAAACATTAAGAATGTTTGTGAAATGTTTTTTTTCCTACAGAAACCTTATCATTTCCCATTATCAATCATTTTTGAAAAAGTGCTTAGTATCCACTGTTAGTGCAAAGGGCCGATTGTTGCTGACCCGCTAGCCACATTTGTAAAGATCATTGCTTTGATGGCTAGCTTCACTTTAGCTGCTAGCATTACTTAAGTAGTTAACTCGATATAGTTAAGCACAGGGGTCAGGAACTTTTTTTAACCCAAAAGGCCATAAAAGCGAAATATTGGGATTTTTTTGGGGGGTTGGAGAGAGACGTGCTTAATTGGGACATATTTCAGCAACACCGCCAAACCCTCTCTCCAGACAAAAGCTAATTCTCCAGCACAAATTCTTTCACTGTCTTTTGTTTAAAGATTTCATAAAATCTATGAAATATTGATTATGCCCGAGCCTGTGTCCCATATCAATATAAATATACCACTTAAAATGTGTGTCTCTCCTGCAGTTACTTAGTGTTGGGGCTTATTTTGACTGCCATTTTTTGTCCTAAAAAATGGTTTAAAAACGAGGTGCAAGAAAAGTTATTTTGTTAAAATGTCAATAAATACTGCAAAATACCGACGTATTTACCGTCACTGCAGACTCTGCTGGGCGAGGAGAAAGTGCATTGCTCTAGATGCTTTGCTATGGCTTTTGGGTAAAAGTTTGTTCTGTAGCTTTTTCTCATAAAGTGTCTCAACAAAGGACATATATTGTTTAATGAGCGTCCATATGAATGATTATTTAGCAATTTACAACTAAAAAGAGATCTGTTGGTGTGACACCTTGACTGTAAACTTGTGAATATTGTGTCCTATATATACTGAACAGAAGTTTTTTTTAAAACATGAAAGTAAAATGGTCAGAAATGTGCTGACTAAATTGTCATAAAATCAGGATTGTAATATCCTTGTGAAAAAAATCTCATATTTTTGCCATATTGTCCAACCCTAGATTAGGTATCGTAGAGATAAAGTGACTACATTTATATATAAAAACATAACAGTGTTCAGTTTTATATATTTTCATATACTTGCAATATTTAACGTAAAACATTAAAAGGCATTTTCTGTCTTGAGTTTGAAATTGCCTGACTTCATTTAAATGCACCTCAAGTTTGAATTTATTAGGACTAATAATTATCGCTAATGTTTTTGACAAATTAACACCGATTATATATATTTGGTTTGTTAAAAATAAAAGAATAAACTGCAAGCACCATTAGCCACCAATGCATGTGGCAATATGAACAATTATAGTTCCATTAGCTTGCATTAACGCCTAGTTCTTCCTCTTCTTTTGTTGAATAGCATTAACAGTGGGTTACATTTATTCCAGAAATATTTCCTTTTAGTAGTTACAAAATATAATCTACGTGTAAAGACAAAAAATCAATTAGACACGTTATTTGACATGTGCGACAAGAAAGCGATGCACTTTAGGGCTAGCAGTTTCTCAGCGCCAGAAAATTCTACTATTAATGAGAACTTGGCATAGGTTAAGTATGCTTAAATTAATGTATACAGCAAGCATTACTATCCGCCAACGCGAGTGGCAGTGTGAAGAACAATAGCTTCATTAGCATTAATTACCATTAGGGGGCAGGCAAGCTCGTCTTCGATTTTTGTTGAATAGCATAGACATATGTTCCATTAATATGTGTGGTAGCTCTTACATAGGTACCTTATAAAATCTCTTCTACTGAAGGCAGTAAATCAATTTTGAGAAAGCACCTCGGGGCTAGCTGATAAGTTTCTTAGTGTCAGTAAATTGTGCCTGTTATTGACAAATTACCACAGGTTGATTATGCTTCGTTTGTCTAAAATGATTTAGCCGCTAACGCAAATGGCAGCATGAACAATAGCTGCATTAAGGGTTCGCACGGGTGCTTGAAATCTTTGAAAATGCTTGAATTTTAATGTTGCGTTTTTAAGGTCTGGAGAATGCTGGAAATTGTTGCCATTGCCATGTTTCCTGGCAGTCTAACTGTATAGGCCAAGCAATAAATGAAGAAAATAAAACCTAAAAAGTGTGTGAAAATGACGCAAAAGCGCCTGCTCTGGTGGCGTGTCATAATGGCGTTGTCATGTGAAGCGTCACCGCCCCCTACTGGTCACACCCAAGGGGACATCTTCATTTGGAAAACTGGCTCTTTTGGCTCAGCTCACTGAGAAGATGGAAATCCCTGAAAATACAAAACAATAAAAACAATTGAAAACATTAACTCTTCAGTGCTACAAGTAAAAGATAAAATGCACACAAAAAACTATTTACAATTGTATTTTAACCAATTCCGACACAGACACGTATAACAAAAAGCAAAAGATCAGCAGTCTTTTAGATTGGAAAATTAAATTCACTCATCCTTATTGTTAAAATGAATCTTAATTTGGCTCATTTTTCTGCTTTTTATACATACCGTACTTTACATTTATACATACAATTATTTCTATTTTGTCGTCTGTATTGAACTCAATTATTACCCATCACCAGTTACCCATAGAGCCCTTTCAGTGTTCGTAATCAAGTGTTACTTAGCCAAGCTTTGCAAACATTGTTGATACAGAATTCATGTCCGTTTATAGCAGCCTATTGACACAAAAAGATTGTAGGTTATAGATCAGGGGTAGGGAACCTATGGCTCGGGAGCCATAAATGGCTCTTTTCATGAGTACATATGGCTCCGAAATAAAATGTAACTATTAGACAACTCTCTGTGGCGTTCCAAAGTCAAGTGATTTCATCCCGATTTTGGTCCATATAAAGCCGAAGCAAACTTAATGCAGAAGTTTGATAAGAAACCATTTAAACTGATAAATAAAATCGCTCGCAAACGACTTTGATTGGGTGAGCAGTGCAGGTGGGCGGATACCTGCACACAGTGCAAGGCACTTCCTTCATTTCTCTCGCTCAGTGCAGTCTACACCGAAAGGGAATATGACGATTTGCTTACCGTTTCCAGTAATTTGTTACATTTTTACAAAAGAACTTTGCATGCACATTGTTTTGAAACCGTTATTAAGGACAAATTTCATGGAAAGAAATTGCCTCAACACTCTTAACTTAAGGTGGAAGACAAATTGTAAATGGCATATTTACATTGATTTGGGACACAGGATTTGGCATTATTATCATTTCATACATTTGATGAAATCATCAAATGACACACAGTGAAATAAAATGTGCTGAAGAATTAGCTCTTGTCTAGAGAGCATGTTTGGCAGTTTTTTTTTTTCAATTTTGTCTGAAAATATATGATGTGGCTCTCTCAATTTCTTATTAAAACATTTTTTGCTTTTATGGCTCTTCGGGTCAAAAAGGTTCCCGACCCCTGTTATAGATAGTAACAGCTGGAAATAGCACAAACTATGTACCAGCAGCAAGGTGGTAACTTTAGTCATCAAACAGCAACAACAAAAATATTCCTTTGACCGGTGATGGATTTCTTCCTTTGAAAGTACTAGAAAAATTGACTAATTGGACGTGAAAGTGCTTAAAAGGTGCTTAAATTGGGCCATGAAAAAGGGGGTTTTTAAGGGTTATTGTTCTATCTTCGTTATTCATTATCCATTATCCGTTATCGGTCAGTTCATAATACGCTACAAAGCCTAGGAGCCGGGACACTTACTCTCAGCCAAAAGGCAAAGCTAAGGTCCTAGCCCTGAAGCCTTGCTGCGATCATTGCGAATGCACCGTTCACCGTCTCTTCCCAGTTGTAACTCCATAGATAGTGCAACATTCTGGGACTACGGTTGGCATGAAAAAGGTGCACGGACCCTAAAATAAACACTATTTATATGATCTATCCATCCATCCATCCATCCATTATCTGCACCATTTATCCTCAGTAAGGTCGCGGGGGTGCTGGAGCCTATCCCAGCTATCTTAGGGCAGTGGGCAGGGGACACCCTCAACTGCTTGCCAGACAGTCGCTGGGCACACAGGGACGGACAATTCGCTCACTCATTCTCACCTAGGGACAATTTGGTTAGGCCAATTAACCTAACATGCATGTTTCTTTGGAATGTGGGAGGAAACCGGAGTGCCCGGAGGAAACCCAAGCAAGCACAGGGAGAACATGCACACTCCACACGGAGGTTTGATCTCATGACTTGAGAACTGTGCGGCACACGCGCTAACCACTGCGCCGCCCTGCTGTCCCATATTTATGTAATAAGAAATATAAATAATAAAAGAATATATGGGTCTATTGGTAACACAAAGCAGTTATCACTTAAGATTTTTCAGTTCACAATATTGTACATTATACAAAATAATATTGCTGAAATATTAATCTATATATTCATGCAGTTTTAATCATCACAGTTAATTGGTAATACAAAGCAAGTTATCACTTCTGATTTTGCAGTTCATATATTCTTCGTGGTTTGCTGTCCCGCCACAGTTGTAATGCCTTCTCAAGGTCCAATCCATTATCATCCTCCTCATAGCGTCACCAGGAATATAATTTAGTCCATATTGGCAGAAAAGTCCTTTTCTTGCTAGGAGTATTCTTTTATTTTCTTTCGTCGAATCGTTCACTTCAACACACGTGTTTTCCTGCCTCCGCGATCTTCTGAAGAATTTCTCCGCAGTTTTTTCAAGCCGGTATTATTGCCGTGTTTATCACTTTCTGCATTATGTTTCGACTTATTACTGACACTGAAGAAATTACCTATTTTGTGTTGATTTTCACCTTCCCTCGATGACAAGCACCACAACAATGACGTAATCTCGAAGCAACGAGATCTCGTTATCTGAGATTAGCGTGCAGACAAAAACTCGAACCGCGAGACCAAAACAACAATGGCGGATCTGCCTGACAAAGTTTCGAGTGCGGTAAATCTTTGTTAAAAAAATGAACCGGGTAATAATGACAATTTTTTGTCGAAATAGTTGCGTCCTGAAGATGCACGTTGATTTGACACAACGTGTCTTCAGCAAAAATGATGCGTCTAGGACGCAGGGACGCGGGCAAACGAGAACACTGGGTATGGGAAACACTGACCCATTATTCATTAGCTTCTCCTCCTTACTCTCTAGCAACGCTACAGTCCATAAAACCTGGCATACTCATCTTTACATGTACATTTATGAAACAGGATCAGACGTGAGACAAACGAACCCGCGAGCTACCAGGGCCCGACGAGACCCGAGAGTTACGTTCATTTTGCCTCGACGCGGTATCACTCATTCCGCTAGGTTCTAAAATCTCATCCTACCGGCGCAAAGACAGCAAATCAATCCGGCGTGTCATCGGATGCGAGCGACATGACATAGTGTGGCCTACGCGGCTTGTTTATTTGAGCTGCCGCGGAGGGCTCACCCTCGTGTCAGCATCATGTATACAAGCCGTTGTTGGGTTAAGGAGGGTTAAGATGGAGATGAAATACTAGCACGCTGGCGTCTTTGAAGGGTAAATCACTCTGTTACCGTGCCGCACGCGCGAGATGCCCCGAATCCATCTGAGGTCACGGCGCTGTTTGACAATTCCTAAAAGGGAAACTTCTGCACGTTAGCCTTTGACACCGACGACAACGTGTATAACCCAAGAGTTGATAATCGTCTTTGAGCGGAGCCGGGCGTCTCGGCATCGTGTCTTGGAACAATAATGCGTAAAATTAGGGCTGCGACCAACGAGTATTATAATAGTCAACTAGTGACAGACTAGTGAAACCATTAGTCAAGGAATGAGAATTTTTTTCATTGTCATTGATATCAGGGTACCCTTGAAAAGTCTAAAAAGGCATTCTATTCATTATTCTAAAAAATAAGGCCTTCATTGGCATGAAAATCAAATTTTTGAAAGTCTTAAAATGTAAACACATTAATAACATTTATATCCATTTGAAATAAAAATATTTGGTTAATAAAAAGTAAGGTTTCGTGCATCATGATTAAAAATGCTTCAGGAATTAGTTGTAACTTGCTAGTTTTGACTGAGAATCCACAATGTACTGTAAAGATCCTTTTTATTTGTTCTCCATGAAAATGTTGGAGAGTTCTATCCTTTTCAGATGGAGTTTTCCACTGGACCAAAATGTATAATACAATATTCATTTGTTTAAAATTGCCTTTTTTTTAATCCAATTGTTTTGAACGTCTTGAATTGAATTTCAAAAGGCATTAAAAGCTCTTGAATTTAACTTAATCTGTAGGTAAAACGGAATATAAAGACTGACTGGAAAAGACTCTAAGGATGAATAGGCTAAAAAAATGATAATGACAACATAGTGCTTATAATAACTGGCCTTAGTTATAATAATAATCAAATGAAGAATGGGTCATGATAGCAATCATGCAATGAAAATAAATGCAATAACATTTAGCATCTGCAAATTACAAAAAAACGAAAGATATATTTTCAGATTCATTTGGCAACAACAAAACAATAAACCCCGAATTGATGTTTTCACAGTTTTGCGCATCCGTTTAGGGTTTTCATGACCCTTGGGGAAGAAGCTGTCTCCGAGCCTGCTCGTCCTAGTTATGAAAGACCTATAGCGCTTACCAGAGGGCAACAGGTCAACGAGGTGGTGGCCAGAGTAGGAATGGACATTTATAACGCTAATGGCTTCGCTAAGGTATTGCAAGTCGGCAATGTCTTTTAGACTGGGCCGAGAGCAGACGATGATCTTTTGGGCTGTGTTGATTACCCTCTGTTTTTCCCTATCCGCTGCCTTGCTCCTTGCATACTATACGGTGAATACAGAGAATGCTTATCACTGTGGTTTTGTAGAAGGACAATAGTATTTTTTTTTCTCTTAAATTTAGCATAATGTTGAATTAATTTTGTGGGAAATGATAATAAACACACAAAAAATGGTTAGAATTAGAATGTATCTTTTATTAAACACACTGCAGATTCGTCACTGACGAATAATGATGGTCATTTTTAGTGTTATAAGTACCTTTGTTAGTTCTACACTACTCTATGCAATTTTTTTTTAAATACTTTTGTCAGGCACAGTCAAGCATAGCCCTCATGCTCTCTTTTATACACATTATATGAACAATGTGAATTGGCTTGAATGCTACTTGAATCTTACAGTTTTGTGCAACTGTCCAACGTTATTTATTAAATGTTCGTGCGTCACTGAGCTACTGCTATGATACGCAAGGTCTTTTTCAAGTATTCTTTTTATTCAATGTATCCAGGCTAAAATGCTCCAACACTTCAGAAGTTTTGGTACGCATACGTAATTTTGACATTGCCATAAACTGTATGTATTTGAGACGCTTTTGCACATACGCGACTCTCCGCAGGGATTATAATCCTTTAGAGACGACTCACTCTGTTAAAAAAACGTGTCTGGCGACAATTGTGGACGATGAGTTCTGTCGTAGACTATATTATCGACTAAATGTTGCAGGCTTATATTGGATGCACCTGCAGAGGACGATGAAAAATAAAAAACAAATCCTATATTACTTTTGCAAGCTTCTCATTAACATTATATAAAATAGTTGAACGCAAAAAAGGACCACGTCAACCCAACCCCATGCAGTGTTTAGTCTAAAAAGTGAACTATCAGGTTCAACGGTGATAAGCTCCACTGCAGCCAGCTGGACTTTCCTAACAGCAGCCATTGATAAGGTGCCAAATGGTATTAGAGGTGATACCGAGGCACCAGAGCATTTGACCTCCTGAACGGCAAAACAAGATCATCGAACGGGAGAGAAAACCTTCGTACGTTCACGATCCCCGCATTAAATATCGTGGCCAAGGTTTGGGTGGCATTAACGAGAGGTTTTCTGCCGGGATGTTTTGGCTAGCGGTGAGATTACCTGCTATGTGGTCCCACTTGAGCTTAAGTTGGGAAAACAACTAGAAAATGGTGTGAAGATTTACAAAAGGGATCTTGGCCCTTGGCTTATAACAGGGGTGGGCTAACCATGGCTCTCGGGCCACATGCGGCCTGTCAAGCGTTTTAATCTGGTTCGTCAAATATTAAAAGTATAATATGTATAAAATGGTTATAAAAAGTGCTTTTTTGAGTCAATAAAGCATTTTGACATTATTTTGTAAGTAGCACGCATGCGTAAAGTGTAAGCATCCATGCAGTAGTGTAAAAAATAATGTGTTTTAAATTCTTGTTTGAGGGTAGATCATTTTGAGTTGGTTGTTTAGTATGTAGCTCGCATGCTGAAAAAGTGTGAGCACCCCTTGCTGTACATGAAGCAGAGGTTAAATTCGAAAAAAATGTGACCCGACCCAGGTCCCAAGTATTAAAAACTGCAAAACTGAGCTTGCTTTGTAGATCAAGAGTATATTTTTCTTGGGATTTGATCATTATGAATTTGTTGATTTTAAAAGTTGCTCACATGCTAAAATCATGAACACCCCTGCTGTAGATTGGATTAATTTTGCATCTGTGTCTGCTGCCCCCTGATAAGGCATTTTACAGGAAGTTGTAGCGTTTGATGAGTTCCTGTGTGTAGATGGTCCTGAAGGAGCAAAGTTCAATAGTGTGCAACAAAGGAAAAGTGCAGGATGCAGATCGTATCAGTCCAAGAATGAGGATATCGCCAATCAAACCACTTGAAGCACACTTTCCTTTCTCGTTGGTGTTAGTTAGCACTTAGATTCTCATTTTGGACTACAGTGGAACCTCTGTTCTCGACCATAATCCATTCCAGAAACCTGTTCGAAAACCGATTTGTTCGATCACCAAAATCATTTTTCCCATTAAAAATAATGTAAATCGTTTTAATCCGTTCCTACACCCTGAATGTTTACCTTAAATGTTTAACGGAAACATAAAGCTAACCCAGGCTAATCGTACGTTCGCGTTATCGTAATCTCCGTACGAAAGATTACGCTAACATGAACGCGTAAAAATAAAAAGGATAAAGAAAAGAATTATGAACAGGATTTCTTACCTTTGTGGTGGTCAGCAGAAGGCGCAGGCAAGATCAGACACTCGCACACCTCCTTCATATTTTGCTATTATTTCTTTCTTAAATGCAATAGTTGTACGCACTAGTTTTCTTTATTCACCTGTAGCAACTTTGCTGCTTGCACTGACTTTCTTCGGAGGCATAATTAGATAGATGGATAGATACCCCGCAGGGAAATTCTAAATGCTAAAACACAGTGCTCTCTCTCATTGCCGAGAAAAAAAGCTTTGCTTTCACTGCCATGCCCCAGGGCATTCTCGACGTGACTGTCCGGTGAAGAAAGCTGTCCCACTGTAGGGCGGGTATCTACACCTATATTAAAAGTGAAAGCAAAACGAAGCACGTCCGCACGTGATAACAGTTGGTCACGAAAAGAGCCATCTACACCCGTACGCCGCTCAGCATGGCACCCTAGCGTACGCATTACCGGCGTTCTTACTCCGATTTTTTGACCAAACAGCGAAGCAAGAATTTCTGGAAATTTTCGGTCTGACTTCGATTTGTTCGAACTGAGGGGCGTTCGAAATCCGAGGTTCCACTGTACTGTAGACCCCCAAAATGAATCTGTTGTGAGGTGTGAATCACAAAGTGAAATTGACGTGAAGTGGGGTATTTGGTGGTTATGTTTCTGCTTCCCCCTTAAGCATCACTGCAATTCTTGGGACTGAAAGCTAGACATATTACAGTTTGTTCCGTGGGATTCTGAAATGATTGAACAAAGAAGAAGTGAACATTGTAGTAAGGACTTTAGCCAATAACATATTGCATCTTCATGACAGCCTTACACAAACCAATAGAAGACCAGTATCTTATGTCTTTGATTAATAGCAGACAGACGTCTTGGAGACCTATGAAGCACTTAACTCGAACAGTTCTTTGCACTAACGCAGCAGTTTTGATTTTTGTAAGTGGCTTGCAAAATAATTTTGTTTTGCTGTCATATGCTGGAGAAAATGCTTAAATAGGGTTTGAAAAAACCCCATCTTAAAAGTAAAATATCATAAAAGGGGTGTTGCTGTACCCGGGGCCAACAACACCATTATAATTGTACGAGAACTGTTCGTTTGTGAACGCAAAAAATAAAACCTTAGAGATTCACGGAGTCAGTCAATTGGATAGTGAGTTTCCGAACAGAAAAAGCAAGGGTCCGCAACGTAGTGCGCAGAGCTCCAGGGATCCTCCTAAAGGAATTACCAAAGAATATTTTGTTTTAATTAGGCTTTTTGGTTTGGTTTGAACACATTTATTGACACTTTTAACAGCAAATAAACAATGTGAGGTTTGAACATTTTTTCTCGACACTTTTAACAGCAATTAAGCATATTCACAATTTTGTTATATCACTTTCTATGACGTTTGAACAATTTTTGTCGACATTTTTAACAGCAGTTAAACACATTCACAATTTCATTGTATCATTTTTCAACAATATGAGGTTTTATCGACACTTTTAACAGCAATTAAATACATTCACAATTTCATTATCACAGAACATGTAGTGTTCCTCCCCACACTTATGTAAATGTGTGCACATCTTAAGCTACTTCTCTCGTTCTCACTTATTCAACTTTATATAACCCCTCGGCTACAGCTTCCGTAAAGACTACTGGGTGACGGTCGGAATGTGAGCTGTCATCTCTGCTCGAATGGTTACGTGAAAACGTTAACCCAATCACAATGGTCTGATTGTATTGAATAATTGCGCAAAAATCAATAAATATATCAAGTTGAAAATGATCTGATCATTATATATATATTTTTTTTTTCTAATTTTCTAGCCAGGCATCAACTTGATATTCATAACCAAAACGTAAGAAAAAGGTTGTAACATGATCTCTCACCATTTTCTGAAAAATAATTATCGTATTATGTAGTGTTCCTCCCCACACTTATGTAAATGTGTTGCAAAATATTCCGCGTACCATGAATCTTGAGGAATTCATTTCAAAGTAGACAGTCTGATGTCATATCCTCTAGAGCTGTAACGTCGCCGGATGACAACGAGAACCGAAACATGGACTCGCTCAGTTAAAAGACAGATGGCGATTGTAGTAAACAAATGCATAGTGCTTATTTCCGTGTCACTGAGGGACTTCTGACCGTTTTGTCCGAGGCGTGTGGTTTGATTATCTCGAACTTGGTGCGGTAAGTTTACCTGCCGTCTTGTACGTGTGCTTTCATTTTTTGCTTTTGTCTCCTTTTTAGGTATGTGTGACTTAGCCTTTCTTGTTTTTGGCCGCATGTGTTGTAATTACTCTGATATTGTCCAGATAGATCCGTTTTAGCGAGGCTTCCAGTGTGGTTTGGTCTAGGTCAGCCCCTGTTGGCAGTCAGTCAGTTAGCTGGCTTGCCTGCCATATTCATCGAGTTTCTCCCGGCTGGGTTCGTGTTTGTTGCCAGAATAGTTTTTGTCATAGGCTCGCTGATATCCTGGCTGCTTACTGCATGTTTTCAGTCAGCCAGCCTCCATTTCTTTCCTCTAACATTATAAAGGCATATTCCTGCCCCGGCCACCACCTTTTGGACCTGTTGCCTTCTGGTGGTTGCTCCAGGTCCCTTAAAACTAGGGCAAACCAGTTCAGAGACAGATTTGTTGGTATCACCAACAAAACGATTGCACAAAAATGTTAACATATCTTGTGACTTTTTGGGGTTTTTAAATTGTTATTTCACTTCTTTTTATTGCGCTATTGTTACAATGCACTATTATTTTTCATTACATTATTATTATAACTTAAACCAGTTTTATAAGCACTACGTTGTCATATATTTTGCCTATTTATACTGATAGTCTTTTTTTTTTTTCTTTTAAGTCTCGATTCGTGTTTCATGTCTAATCTCGTTGTATACAATGTTGATATCAACGACAAAGACAATTCTGTTCAATTAGGAAAAATAGCTTTCGCTTTGAAAAGGTCGTTGGCCCTTGCCATAAAAAGGGTGGTTAAACACCCTCACTGTTGTTTGAAATAGCAACCACTGTTTTTTTTGTCTTTTGCGGGGGGCATCATTGCCTTCCCTTTGACCGGGAATCGCCGATGCTGCCGGGTCAGGGAAACCACTTTCACACCAGGCGCTACTTTGCCGATCGAGTAACAAAGACGACCGTCAAACTCCAGGACGCCACATAAAATCAAACGCTGCGACTTTCCCGCTTCCATCAACCCCCTTCCCTTTTATTTCCGGGGAGGGGGCCACTTTTACAAAGACCAATAAAGCATTAATGTGCTGCTGAATTTCACACCCGAGCTAATATTGTCCATGAGCATGCGAGAAAGTGGCGCTAGTACACTTGTCATTCCTCTCGTCGCTCTCCTTATCTCCTTTTTTTCTTTCACGCATCGGCATCCAAGGCCATCACTTGTCGACGGCTACCGCGCTGCCTTGTTTTCTCAAGATAGCCCAGTTACTTCTCTTGCCGTCGTTCTCACTTATTCAACTTTATATAACCCCTCGGCTACAGCTTCCGTAAAGACTACTGGGTGACGGTCGGAATGTGAGCTGTCATCTCTGCTCGAATGGTTACGTGAAAACGTTAACCAATCACAATGATCTGATTGTATTGAATAATGGCGCAAAAATCAATAAATATATCAAGTTGAAAATGATCTGATCTTTATATTTTGTTTTTTCTTCTAATTTTCTAGCCAGGCATCAACTTGATATTCATAACCAAAACGTAAGAAAAAGGTTGTAACATGATCTTTCACCATTTTCTGAAAAATAATTATCGTTTCAAACTTTTCTTAATTGCAATTTATTTACTATTGTCATAATAGTTTGACCAGTTTTGTTTGGACAGCCAGATTAATAATGTGGCCCTCAAGATGTAGTTTGCCCACCTCTGCTTTATTTTATAAATTATTTCTTTAATAATTTTATGCATACAATCCAATATTTATAGATATCACGAAAGCCTTTTCTATTTCCATGATCATTTATGAATTTTCTTGATGACGTTTCTCAACCATTACCTCAATTTGTTTTTCAACTCGTTAGCAGGTAGGCACATTGCATGGCTTCTGTCGTGTGTGTGTGTGTGTGTGTGTGTGTGTGTGTGTGTGTGTGTGTGTGTGTGTGTGTGTGTGTGTGTGTGTGTGTGTGTGTGTGTGTGTGTGTGTGTGTGTGTGTGTGTGTGTGTGTGTGTGTGTGTGTGTGTGTGTGTGTGTGTGTGTGTGTGTGTGTGTGTGTGTGTGTAAATGGGTAAGTGTGAAGCACAGTGTAAAGCATTTTGGGCAAGCTTTTGGTGATTTGAACTGCGCTATATAAATGCAGACCATTTAACATTTTAACCGTTCTATGCCCGAGTTCTTGGTGATGGGTTTTTTTTGGGGGGGAAGCGGATCACCTCCCCGTTTCGGGGGTGCATGGGAGGTAATGAGTTCCCCAGCTGGTCCTGAGGACGGAGGAGCTCGTGCTGGGATCTTCTCCCGGCCGCTTCAAGTCTGCAACGTGTTTGTTTGGGCAAGATTAGCAAGGTAAAGCCCTTACAACATCCTGAACACGCTGCAGAAGGGAGACTCCAGAAATAGAGATTGATGAGGCGGGGGGCCCAAGGAGTGGGAGGGGGGTGTCCCCAAGCAAATTTATCAACTCGCAAGTAGGGATGCACTCGGCTTGCTTGAGTAAAGGATTGCACCATAGAAATGAAATCAACAAGTGTTGACTATTTTTGCATTATTTTTTCCAATATAGATTTTTTAATTATTGTTTTTGCATTCAAATCAATTAACAAAATAACTTATTTTTTTAATATATATATTTTGGTCCCCAACATATTTGAAGCTGAGAGCTAGTTCTTTATTAAAGTATTGATTAGCGCAAGGGGCTACCAGTATGCATTTCTAAAATCAATGATGTTATTACTATTTTGTTTGGAATAGGCTTAGTCAACCACAGAAACAGGTCAATTTAAAAACTTATTGGGAAGAATATGTCAAGTATTTAACACTGATCATGTCAAATCATAATTTTATTCACCATTACAACAAAATGCTTTTTCTGGTTTATTGAATAAAAAAATGTACAGCTTAATCTAATAATAACATCATGTTTCTTTGCAGCCTTTTTTAGAATAAACACAGAAAGCTTATTAAGAACTTTTATCCAAACAAAATAATCAGCACAAAAGATTTTAGTGTTTCATGAAGTTCATTCCAAGACTAATAAACAATATACAACAAAGATCTTTTTATTGCAAAAAAAAAATAATCTCCAATAATAATGTAAATGTGTACTTAAAGTATTTCAAATTCAACAACTTAAAATATTTTTATAAACAAAAAAATGTTTAATTAAGGATTTGTTTTTACTTAAAGTGGTTAGAATTTAATGTTCCGTAGTGCAGTGTTTAGAACATCCGCCTAGCATCTGAAAGGTCCCCGTTTAAAAACTGGGAGGAAACATTTCTTGGCCTGGAGAGGGATGGGTGCCCCCAGGCTGTACTTGCCCAAGAGGGATGGGTGCCCCCAGGCTGTACTTGCCCAAGACAGTATTTTTATTGACAAAATATAGCCAAAATGAAAAAGTATTAATGCAAATTTGAACCTGAAGTCATAAAAGTCCCAAAAAAACCCTAATAGTTGTTCATGCAAAACAGTACTGAAAGTGTTCTTAACTCCAACATTTTAAAAAATGCACAAAATGTATCCGATGACTATGAAATGAAATGATCTGCATTTATATAGCGCTTTTCAAGTCAATGACTTACCAAAGCGCTTTACAATGTGCTCCACATTTCCCAATAGCGGCCTTGCAGCCATGTAAGGCGCTAACCTGCTTATCGGGGTTATTAGGGGTTCAGTGTCTTACCCAAGGACACTTCGACATGTAACACGGCCGAGCCGGGATTCGAACTCCGATCCCTTGATCCCAAGACGAGCGCTCTACCTCCTGAGCTAATGGGAAGAAAAAAAAAAAGTATTTTTATAACATGAAATAGCAAAAGTAATAATTTTCAATGGCAATTTCTACCTAAAGTAATTTTAACATAACAATTAAAACATGTATAAAATCTATCCTAAGACTAATATAAACAATCTTCAAGTATTTCTATAACAAAAGAAATGCAAATTTGTACTTGAAATCATTTTGATATAACTATTAAAGAAAACGAAAAACAATATTTATCCCAAGATTAAAACATATCTAAAACAAAGTATTTCCATATCTCCAATCTTACAATATTTTATATAAATTATTTGTAGTTAAAGTAAATTTAATCGAACAAAATAAAAAACGTACTTATCCAGGACTAATTCAATATTTTTTTTAATAACAAAAATAATAAAAAAAAAAATCCAATATTTGTTAATGCAAAATTGTACTTAGTTATTTAAATCAAACAATTAAAGAAGAGTACCAAGACTGATAACATCTATAGTATAATACTTAACTTTTTAGGTGCTTAGTGTATCTGATCCGAGACCATTTATCCTTGCATCATTTTTTTTAAATGTTTGTGTATACATAGGTATATATCATATAATTTAGAGAGATGTAGATATAGATTACACATTCAAATGATTTAGTTGCAACAAATTTCAGTGACAAATATCATTTGCAGTAATACAGGCTTACTCTGTCTTTGTACCTGAGTACCCATTTTTCTCTGACAAATTTTTGTCAAGGACCCACCTAGCGTGTTCCGGTTGTTTTTGCAGCAGCTCGGGTGCGTGGCAGGAAACAGATGTGCCGTGATATAAGCACCTATCTACTCAGGCCAGCCCGTCTTGCCGCGCTGCTCCTCTTCCTGTGGGCTTAAATCAAGCCGGCCGTGATAAGAACGGCTGAATGATGTGTGACCACAATTCATTTCTTCCTTTTTTTTGGGATCACATTGTCTTAAAATGTCCTTTTATTTTACAGTCCGTGTCCCGAGCAAGGAATGGGCGACGAGTTCGACCTGATGGATCATTCGGACCTTTATATCTTAGATTTCAGTGAGTATTTCGGTTTCGTCTCAATTTTTTTTTGCATCACACATAATTCAGTTGAAATTCTTTATAAATAAACAGTAGACCCTTGGGATACGATGGGAATTCGTTCTGAGGGAGGTAACGCAAAGGGAAATTGCCGTACAGCGGTAGTTAAAAACCTATGATAATTCGCTCCAAACCCCTGGCACTCCAGATAAATTATTACAACAAAAAATAGTATTACTAAATACTACTCATGTGTTGTATATTAGCATGTATTCTAATAACATTATAAATAAATATACATAAGGAAAATTGTAATTTTATTTACTTTTGTTGTGACTTGACTTGATCTGGTACATTGGAGTTAGAGAGTGAATGCAAAGGAGGGAAGGTGACGGCGGATTAGATTAAACTGGTTTTAAACCTTCCATATGCAAGGATTTTCATGGCCTGAGATGTCAAGTCATGTTTATTTGTATGGCCATTAATCACAAGAAGTCTCAGGGCTGCACATACCACACCTCCTACGGACTAAAGATGATTATGACACCATCCCCTGATCTAAAACCTACATGAGGGCAAGAAAACCTTAGTGTAAGGAAAATGAAGAAACTTTGAGAAGGGACCTGCAACGGATGTAGCATTAACAAACAATACACAGATATTGTCAACATGAAATATAGGGGTTCCATAAACTATAATTAGAAGTGTGTTTTAAGCCTAGATTTAAACAGTTCCCCTGAGGTTGCAGAAAGAATCTGAGGGGGGAGCGTTCCCCGGCCCCGGGACACGAATGGAAAACACTCTCGAAGACTTTTTAAAAAATTGGTATTTATTGTCCCGATCGGTGATTACTTATGGTCATTCGTAAGAGAGGGTATCAAATTATCTCCCTTCTTCGTTTTTCTTGATATTTGCAAGCTTCGTTTCAATGGTTATCCTGTTTTTGCTTTTCCTTTTAGTGTCACTTCAAGCCTTGGCATCCATAACCATTTAATAAAGTACAAAAGTTATCTTGTTTCGCTCACTTGCAAGGTCTTTATGAAACACACGAGATTATGATTGGAATGAAGAGAAAGGCATTGTGGGAGTTAGTTCAGCCAATAGCAAATCAGAGTCCTGATGACTTTGTGACGCAAATCAAAAGCAGACCAGAATTGAATTAACTTGTTATATGCGAAGTAATGACTTTTCAACGTAGTATAGTGAGCAAAATATTGTAATGAGGGGCTGAAAACATCTTAATGAGTGCTATAGAGTAAACTGATGTAAGGCGGGGTCACTGTATCCCAGGGAGACGTTCAATAATGTGTCGTTGTATAATGGGGAAACTAGAGAGAGGAGCCGAAAAAAACCCATCTTATTTTACAAAGTCAGGTCAAAATGTCTCTGTATCCCAGGTAGCCGGGGCTCTACTGTATCTCATGATGGTAATCCACTGTTCTGTTTTCAAGCATCATACTCGACGGCACTTGAAAACCGAGCTTTTTCTCAACATGTAGCTAACCGCATTCATGACATGACCCTTCCCTGTTCTAAATTTGTTTCTCCTTTGTTAAGCTATGACTCATCCTCCTTTCTCTTTATTCCAGGTCCTAATTTGAAGACGTTATGTAAAATAGCCGTCATTCAGTACAGTCTGGAGCAGTCGGGCCTACCTCACGATATCAGGTGCGATAAATATCCTGTTATATATAACAAATTGTGCTATTTAATGAAATACATTTTTGCATGGTTTCAAAAATTCACACTAAATCCCACAATAAACCGGTGAAAGAGAGGTTATGCTAAATGTGTAAGAATATTTATTTGTTAAGGATTTACACAATTAGGGTGAAGGGTTAGGAGATTAGCGTTAACTGTAGTTCCTAAATTTGTATGGTTTATCTGATGAACCATAAAATATCGTGAAGTATATAAATATTCCTTGTGTATTTAATTGATAGTAACTCAAAAAAACGAACGAGTCCGCTGAGAAGAATGGAGTGTTGAAACTAGAGCCAGTGATAACAATCTGGGGCTCAACCTCTGACCTGTCATCAGGTCAGTACTAGACCCCGGTGGCAGCTCCCGCTTCTCGTGTTACCTCACCGCCTCCCCCATGTCCAAACTGATACCACCGAACAACGATATTGATATAAGACAATCACAAATAATTGTTCTTAATGGACACAAGGGTGACAAGAAAACTGGAGTAGGAGGGAATTGGTGATGATGGTGCAGTGGTTGAAGCTTTATCAGAAATGACGTTTTTAGGGGTCATAATAGACAATAAATTAAGCTGGAAAACACACATCAGACACATTCGAACTAAAAGTATCTAAAAGCATTTCAATAATTAATAAAGCCAAATTCATTTTAAACTATAATGCATTGTATTTATTATATTGTTCTCTAGTTCTGCCATACTTGCCATATTGTGCAGAAGTCCGGGGCAGTCATTACAAAGGTTCACTACAGACCCTTTTTATCCTCCAGAAACGTGCACTTAGAACCATACACAAGGTAGGATATCGAGATCATACTCATATTTTATTCCTGCAGTCCAAATAATTAAAATTAGATGATTAGGTAAAATTTCACTTCACAACTGCTATTTAAGGTCAACAAAAACACAGTGCCAGAAAACATCCAAAAATTATTCATTCGGAAAGAGGGAAATTATAACTTAAGGGGCTGTAATCAATTCATAATCCCACAGGTGAGAACCACCAGGAAAAGTATGTGTGTGTCTGTGTGTGGAGTCAAACTTTGGAACAATTTACAAGACGAGATCAAACAATGTCCAACTATTCACATGTTCAAATTTAAATACAAAAAACATTACTGGCAGAATACAGAGATGAAGAAAATGGGGTATGAGTGATACGAGAGATTGGAAATAGTGTGTCTAGAACTATGGTTAACTTTGTGTTATTGTTGCTATAGATATATCATAACTTTTATTGTTAATATTATTACAATTGTTGTTCTCTAATTGGTGTATTTAATAGGGAAGATGAAGGGGTAGGGAATATAAGCATTTGCTCCTGGCTACCCATTTTCGAACATATTATGTAATGTTATTTTGTTGTTGAGTTATTGTTGTTGTTCTTTTTATTTTAATGTTTAAATAAAGTTTTCATTCATTCAATTATTCATTCATTCGTTCAAGCAGTCGAATGCAAAGAGTCACAGTCCTATTCGCCATAATATTGAATATTGATACTCGCAGTGCATAGCCGAGTGCTAGCCAATTGACTTCATACACACAAAGAACGTGTTCACAAATGTAAACATCTCTGGATCGTCGGCACTCTAGTTTAAGAAAATGCTTTGTGGTAAAAGCTTGACAGATCTCCCATTGTTTTTTGGCTCTGTCGTGTTAGCATATAAACATTATCCAAAGTCTGGCTAGCTGTCAAAAAACATAGAAGAGAAACATTTGAGGAAATGTCTTGTTTATAAAGAGCTCCTGTTTTAGGAGCGTTTGCCATCTTCTACCTTCTCATTCGCAAAATAAAAACTAAGCAGCCCTGTCATGTACCAACTCCACCCCCAAGAGTAACCCAGCTTCACATGGCTCGCTTTACTTTGGACGTGATGTCATCTCAACATCCTTCTTTTGAAAGCCTGTTTTCTGTTTTATTTATTTTGGCTGAAACAGAAAATGCACTTTTGGTCATTCTTTGTTTCTGAAAATGGGTGCATCGACATTAGACTGCAACATCTCAACTGTCGTGAATTAGCTTTGTAGTGTTAGCGAGGAAACTTGGGCCAAAGTCTTTCTGGCAGCTATAAAAATAAAAACAAACGTCAGCATAGAGACGATGTCTTTTGGGTAAAAGCCATTTTGAATTCTAGCTAGTTACCTTTGTTGTGTTAGCATGTGAACATTAGCCAAAGTCCAGTCAGCAGCTCAGAAAAACATGGAAGCAGAAAGACACACAACTCTTTGAGAAAATTTCTTTTTGGTCAAGGATTGGCAAAGCCTCCCATTTTAAATCCTAGATAGTTTTCTCTTTGGTGTTAGCTTGCAGACATTAGCCAGTTTGACGATCACATAAGAAGAAACTTGAAGCAGAAAGACACAAAAACTATGAAAAAAATGTATTGTTGGAATAAGCTTGGCACAACCTTCCATTCTGAACTGTAGATGGTTAGCTCCGTATTGTTCAGTTTTGGGAATTACGCTGCTATAAATAATGGCGTTACGTAACGGCACTATTCAGTCAGTAACACGGTAATCTAACTCATTTTTTCTGCCGTTACCAACAGTCAAAAGCGGTTGAACCCGCAAACCTGACGCTGTTTTCAGGGGACTGGCGTTCCGCTCTCCTCAGAGTTGTTTACGTCACACCTTTTCGAAACATCCATCCATCTCACTACTCCAAATAGCAACAACCATAAAGTTAGATGGTGATAACATTTATAGTACTTACTAATGCCCCCGAAAGATAAGGACAATGAAGGATGCACCCGACATGTCATTCGCGAACAAAACATCTTTACAAGCTGGCTCTTGGAAATGACCAGAAGGAGCAGGCTCTCCCCACCAATCAACCAGCTTTTTTTCTCTTGTGATTGGTCAATATGCAATTTCGGTTTTATTTTGCCAAATTGCACTTTTGGTTATTTTTAGCAGAAATATACTGTACTGAAAATTCAATGGAGAGGTGTTGTGAAAGGATAGTGGGATGTTTAGACTCGTTCTAAAGGATGGACAGGGCACTCGTATGATGCGGCAGGGGTAAACCAGCGAAAGACGTCGGGCCCTGCTGCTGAGCAGAAGAGTGTGTTGTGTCACCCTGACCCGAGTGACATGGCCGCTTTCTTGTGTCCCGTTTCATCTGGAGGGACGAAAGCATGACCAACTTGGGTGCCAAGGTGCTTAACTTGTTTGGGCATTTGGGTTGGCCATGGTACAAAAATGTTTGTTTGTGTGTTTTTTGCTATTTTTTTCCCTTTTTTATTTTCTCTGTTATTGTATGTGTTTGTCTTGCTGTCGGTCACCCCTCTTGAGGGATATGACCAAGGTAGATAGATAGAAAATTCAATGCATCCCCAGTCCCCACATCCTCAACTTTTTGTCATTTTCCTCGAGTCCAGGTGGGAACTGTCCGCCATGACCACCAACAGCACCATAAGCCGGCCAATCGTCTCCCCCCACGGCTGACGTCAGAATCGATACCGCAAAGGAATTTCGTTTTTTCCCGCCGGTCGACCACGACTCAAGGACGCTTCGGTCGAACTTTGCCGGATTTCATCCGGGATTTGTTGGGTTGACTTTCTCACGCTCAGGATGTTGCACCAGAAGAAAAGAAACATGGGTGAGACCCACTCAATCCCTCTTTTTTTTTTTTTTTCAAACGGGGTAAACATTCAATCAGCCTATGATAATCATAGACTTTCATGCACAGGGGAAACCGGGTGGGGGAAGGTTTATTAAAAAGACTAATGAAATGGTCCTTGGATTGTACAATGATGTATACACGTATTATTTCCATGGGGGGAAACGAAGCTTAATTTACGGCACACAAAACACGTATAACTTAAGTTTCTTCAGGGATTTTGATTATCGGTTGCTGCACTGGTTTATTTAAGAAAAAGAGAACGGAGACTTGGACATGGATGGAGTTTGTCTGGAATTGTGCGCCGTGCCAAACGTCAGAAAAGCATCGCCGTATATTTGCCACTTTTGTTGAATATGCATCGCCGAGCTCTCGCTCTGTCCGACAATCCACCATTCGCTTCGACTTGTAAGTAAGGGCTGCCTTAAAATCTCACCCCAATTGTGTTTTTTCCACTTTTATCTGTTGTGTTCTAGTCGAGGATGGTGTTCCCCCGAAAAACACGTATGTTTACGATTGCAGTTTATTGGCATCGTTGCATACAACTTGATAGAAAAAGCAGTCATAGGCCTGACCGGTACATCAATTTATTCCAATTTATGTTTCATTGTTGGGTTCTAGTCGAGGATGGTGTTCCCTCGAAAAACACCTACGTTTACGATCGCGGTTTATTGCCATGGTTACATACAACTTGAAAGAAAAAGCAGTTATAAGCCTGACTGGTACATCAATTTATTCAGATTTATGTTTCATTGTTGGGTTCTAGTCGAGGATGGTGTTCCCTTAAAAAACACGTACGTTTACAATTGAGGTTTATCGGCATGATTCCCTAAAAAAAAAAGAATCATTTTGGTGATTGAAAAAGCAGTCCTAGGCCTGATCAATATATTATTCACGTTTAATTATTGGGTTTTAGTGTAGGATCGTGTACTCTCGAAAAATTGATGTTTATGATTGAGCTTTTGGCATAATAGCAAAGAAAATATAAAAAAATAGGATTCAAAAAGACGTTTTAGGCCTGACTAATACAACAATTTATTCTGATTCATGTTTGATATTTGGGTTATAGTCGAGGATGATGTTCCCTCGAAAAAAACCTACCATTACAATCTAGGTTTATTGTCATAGTTACCTGGAACCCTAAAGAAATCATGTTGGTTATTGAAAAAGCAATCTTAGACCCGAGCAATATATTGATTTACTCTGATTCACGTTTGAAATTTGGGTTATAGTTGAGGACTGGGTTTTCCTAAAATAACAACTGTTTGTGATTCAACTTTATTGGCATGATTTCCAAAAAACACACCAAAAAATTAATGTTGGTATTAAAAAAACAGTCCTAGGATTGACTAATATATTGATTGATACCCATTTAATTGTCGGGTTATAGTTTATGAGGGTGTTCTCTCTAAAAACGCTTGTTTACAATTAAGCTTAATTAGCATGGTTACCTGTGACCCTCTCACCAAAAATAGTCAAAACGCAGTTTCAGGCCTGACCAATGTACCTATTTATTCCAATTCAATGTTTGCTTCTTGGGTTATCGTCGAGGTTGGTGTTCCCTCTGATACATATGTTAAGGATTGATGTATCGGCGTACCAGTGACATGAAAAATAAAGCAGTTCCCGGCCTGACCAATCAATCGATTTTTTTGCGATTCGGTGTTTGAAACTTGGGTTTTCGTCGAGGATGGTGTTCCCTTGGAATAAAATTCATTCGGTCATGATTGAGCGTAATTGGCGTGGTTACCTGGGGAAAAAAACATCAGTCCTAGTCCTGAGCAGTATATCATTTTTCGATGAACTGTCTCAAGTTGATTAAGATTTACAGGACAAAAGCATCTATTGTAACCTCCCTATAATGTCAGGTTTTCTTAAATCATTTTTATTTTGTTGTACTATGATTTGATTAACTGCAATTTTTTTATTATTTAGTTCTAACAGCTGTTACCTTATTTTTTTAATTTCCCAGCATTCATTTTCACGTTGTAACCTGGTATGAAGTTGTCATCCCTAAATACAAAATCCATGTCCATTAAAAAGAGTTTATTATGTAAAATGTGTTTTTACTGGCCTGTTGGTATTTTCTTGTATAATTGTCTATGATTATTGTCAAAACATATGTATTATTTTATTTATTATACTTGTTGTGACGCCCTTGGATCAAGCCAGCCGCGCAGACTTTCACCTTCTATTTGATTTGGTAAGTAATCTACTCATTTAAACACATTTTAAAATATAAACCTGACCTCTCTTTTTGTGCCAGTTTGTCATTGCACAGAATTTTGCAAATCAGAATAGTGGAAAAATAACTACAGAAAAAAATAAACCTGTGCATTCTTTGCTATACATGCTTAGAAATCAGCCTATGTTGAATTGCAGGTTAAATAGCTTTATGAATTAACATACATGTAAAGGAAAAATCAAGTTTCATTGACCTTTAGTGTGATGTAAGTTGACCTGGTATAGTGGAGTAGCGGTTGGATGCAGGGGGGGGGGTGTAAAAGCTGACAGATTCAATTTAAAACAAATATTGAATCTTCCACTTATGAGCATGGTCGTTCCCCTTAGGTTTCTATGCTCTAGTCGCCTCTATAATAATTGCCCAGTTTATTGATGGGTTGAAGCTATGCAACTTTGCGACATTAGCAACCTGTGTGTCTTCTTTGTAATTCTTGTTGATCGCAAGCTTAATTTTCATGGTTATCATGTTTTTGCTACTTATTTTAGCATCACTTTGAAACCAAGAGCATTTTCTATGACGTTGACCAGGTATCTTGGAGATGTCGCTAATCTCAGTCATACTCCCAAACACCGCAAAATTTGAAATGTTTTGGGTACGTAAAATAATTTGTTGTTGATGTTGTGTGGTGGGGAAAATGTTGTAAAGACTGGCCAAAAAACCACAACGTTGAGTGAGAATGTGCTGTATCGTCGGGTCTACTGTATTTGGAAGTTGCTTGTCCTCATAAATTATTTGCACACTGTAAAGTGAGAATGACATAAAGTGGGGTGCCGTATCCTGGGGTATTTGGACAAAAAAAATATTGTTTTTCTTAACAAAGATGTGAAAAAATAAGCAGGGTTCATACAGGTGCTTCAAATCTTTGAAAATGCTGGAATTTAAATTTTGTTTTCAAGGTTTAAAATGTGCTTCAATTCTGGAAGAAGTGCTTGTAAATGCGTGAAATTGTTGCCATGATTCTCTGCCATCGCCTCAATATATCTGAGGACTTGAAAAACCTGTGTGAAACACGGATCTATTTGTGGATCTGCAAAAAACATGATTGACACTGGATTTCTTCTTTTAATGGTACAAGAAAAATTGGAAAAGTGCTTGTATTAAAGAGGTGCAGGAACCCTGTAGTTAAAATATCAAAAACTTTTTAATCTACACCATAGAGCAAGAACGTCATAGGTAGGGGTCGCTGTATCCTGGTGGCCAGCTGTATTTGGACAGTATTAATGGAAGTTTCTATACTGAAAACAACTTATTGAATGGTAAATCTGCATTTATATAGCACTTTTCAAATCACTGAAGACCCCCCAAAGCGCTTTACAATGTACTTCAAACATAAAAGGGGGAAAAAGGTAAAAGTCAAAAAAGAGATAAAAGAAAGAAGTGAAAGGCAAAAAGCAGGGGGGAACTGAAAAGGAAAATAGGACAAAAAAGGGAAAAAAAGCAAAGAAGGCATAAATAAAGGGGGAAAATGAGACAAAATATGCGAAAAATGAAAAGAAAAACATTACTAAAAAGGGGAAAATGAAAAAGGAAGGAATAAATGGGAAAAGGACAAAAAGGAGGAAGAAAACAAATAGGAAAATGTGACAGAACGGGATAAGAATAAAAAGAGAAGAAGAAACATGTGACAAACTTGAATTTATTTAGCTACGAGCCCCAAGACTTGCAGTGATGCTAAAGGGAGAAGCAAAAACATGACAACCACGGAAACAATAAAAACTTGAGATAATAGAGAAATACGAACAAGGCACATGCATCGTTACCCTCAAAGAAATACGGCTAGGGTTTTAATGCTTCAAGACCATATGAATCACTTTTCTTGCTTCATCTACAGGCCGCATACGTTTTTAAATACTTAGTTCAATCAGAAGCACAACTCTTGCCATTTGAAAATGTCGTAAGGTGGGGTTGTTATATCCTGAGATGAACTGAATTTTTTTTAACAAAAATGAGAAGAAATGAGCAAAAGGCTCACTCATCAAAACAGTCATATCGCTGCCTTTTTAGCAGACGAGTCATTGTCAAGGTTACACTAATGAAATCCATCTCTTTGATTTCGTTTTTTTTTTTAAATTCCAGCACTCCCGACCGTCTCCGTCACTTTGAAGCTCAATTTAAAGCTTCCTGTCCGAGCGTCTGATAGCCCTCAATGTCTACGTCGCGCGCCGTCCAGTCGGACGCGTGCGGCCCTTCAGGAGTGGGGCCCCCGATAGGGGGGGTCAAATCGGGCCCCTCATTGAGTCAAGGCCCCCGTTGCCACCCGTCTCGGCAGTGTGTTCCTGTCCGTCAGCAACCCTCGGCTATAAAGTCCCCGTTATCTCCGAGAAGCCCCCCCGTCCCTGACAGGAAGCGGGGCCAACGTCGGGCCCCCCAGTCTGGCCCCGGACCCCTGCGCCACGCAGGCGTTAATGCGGGGAAAAGCCTGGCCCAAATGACTCTCTAATTTCTCTCCTGGGCCCAGAACGTCCCATCGGTCCTCGAGAATCCGACTCGGGATTTTCTTTGTTTTGTCTTGTCCCGCTATGGTTCTATCGCTCGAGTTGGAGTTTTGGGATGACGCTCACTCGATGGGGGGATTTGCAAAAGTCTGAAGAGACCCTTGGGGTCTGCAGGAACGTCGAGCGCGTTTTGACGCCGTTTGGTGCTTCAGTCTCATCAAAGAGAAGTGTCCTTCATTTTTTTTTCTTCACAATCTTTCGTGTTTGTTTTTAAAGCCCGGACAAAAGAATGATCATTCACGCACCTCTTCAAAAATTGGAAAACCTATAACGATGTAAAATATTTTTTTTTATTCATCATAAGGGGGCAAACAAAAACTAGTGCATTTGACCGGATATAATTTTGGAGTCGGCTCTTTCACTCATCCGGGAACTTGTAGGTACCAAAATGCCCCAAACATGAATAAAGAGAAATATGAATGTTAAAAATAAGAAGAGATAAATAAATACAAGGAAAAAAAATCAAAAGAAATGCTTAACATGAATAAATAGATACTTTATTCATCCCCATAGGGAAATTCCCACTTCCAGCAGTATCCTTGTGTTGAAAAATAAAATAAAAATGAGGATATAGAATACAAAAATACCCAATATAACGTTATGGTAAAGAGCATTTGAATAATGCTACAGAAAATACACACTATAATAAAAATAGGGTAATATTCTTATAATAATATAATAATCCTTTATCTCTTTGTTTTCTTTGTCCTCACTGTAAAATGTGACACTGGAGTGCCACGTCCAATTTCGTTGTCACAATATATTCAACCCATGTTGTAACAATGACAATAAAGGTATATTCTATTCTATATGCAAATATGGGTTTGGGGTTTTAATGTGGGCTTTTACTCCCCCGGGTGAAGTTAAAGAGCCTCATGGCATGAGGAAGAAATGATCTCCGTCAGTGGAACAAGACTGTGACAAATTAAAATATTAAAATGAAGATGAATGCCCAAAATAATAATAAATATAAGTGAAAATAATGAGATTATTCCCGAAAACGAATTGTTAAATAAGAAAAAATAATGAAAATAAATGCCTAAATTAAGAATAAGTGTAGTGAAAATATTAAAATTTAACTAAATGCCCAAAGTTAAATCAGATTCAGATTCAGATCTACTTTATTGTCATTCTAGTACACGTGTATACAGAACGAAATGTCGATGCATCTGACCCCCACAGTTTCCTTGAATGTACAGATATAAATAATGTTGTATTGTATTTTGGCTACGTATAGTATTTTACCATAGTGCCGATAGTGCAAGAAGAGTAGCTAACCAGATGTGCAAAATGGGCAGTCAGGTTAACAAGTCAGGTACACAGTAACATTAACACTGTACATGAACATGGAAAATAATGAAAACGGGATCCCCAAAATAAAAATAAATAAAAGTGAAATTAATATTTAAAAAAAATACCATACCAATAATAATAATGTAGAAAAGTAAAAATGAATGCCCAAATCAAATGCACAAAATGGCCATAAATAAATTGAAATAATGGCCCAAAATAACAGTGAAAATGGATAGCCGAAGTAAGAATAAATACATAAAATGAATAAATGCTCCAAATAAGACTCATTGAATAAATGTCATCATTAATTATTTAAAGTAAAAGTAATGAAGATAAATGCATAGAATAAAATGAAATGTTCGAAATAAGAATAATTTAATAAATGTAGTAATAAATTGATATAAATGGAAATAATGAAGATATGCGCATACAATAAGTGAAAATAAATTATCCAAATAAAAAAAAAATAAAGTGAAAATTATAAAAAATTCTGAAATAACAACCATAAATAATGAAAATTAAAATAACAAAAATTAAAATTCTCTGTGGTCACATCGGGAATTTACTTATGAATATTAGGAATATTAAGTTTTAAGTATTTTGATAAACAGACAGACTGAGGAGATCATTTCTTCCTCATGCCATGAGGCTCTTTAATTCCACCCGGGGAGTAAAAGCCCACATTATAATAATAATAATAATAATAATTTCCTTGTATTGTCATTCTGTGTAACAATGTACACAGAACGAAATGTCGATTGCATCTGACCCGATGCAGCCGCAGCCAAGAGAGGGCGCCGCCGACCACTTTTTAAGTCTTAGGAATGACTCGGCCGGGGCGCGAACCCGAACCTCCCAGTCTCAAAGCGGGCGCCTTACCATCTAGGCTACTGAGCTGGTAAACCCCAATACGACATTTGCATATTACCCTATTCTTATTACTATGTGTATTTTATGTAGCACTATTTAAATACTCTATAGCAAAATGTTATATTGAGTTTTTTGTACTCTATATCTTTTATTATTTATTTTATTTCTCAACACAAGGATACAGCTAAAAGTGTGAATTTCCCTACGAGGATGAATAAAGTATCTGATATTTTCATTCGATTGGTAGCATCAAGGTCCCGCCGGGCTTTAGAAGCGCCTTGTTGCACATTTATCATATTTTTTATCAATTATTTCATTTTTTTTCGTTAGAAATTAAAACAAAAGACGTGTCTGCATTCTATTTTGACATTTCTTGTCTTCTTCCGTCTATTGTTAAGCAACTCTTGAGCAAGGCACTGATTACAGGATCCAAATTAGTTCGCGTGTCACCTTTTAGAAGTATTTAATCCGCCGTGAAATACTCATTAACGTGTTCCTTGTCCTCTTATTATTTCAGCACTCCTTCATCTCTTTAATGTCAGCCCCCGTGTGGTGTCCTCTCTGAGCCCCGCCTCCTCTGGGGAGGCCACGCCCCCGAGCAGGGGGTCACCGTCGGCTATAAGAAAGCCTCAGGCCAGATAACCATCACAAGTCCAGTGGGAGTCCTCAGCGGACCTTGCCGCATCTCAGTTTCCATAGCAACCGTTTATTTATAAGATGAAAGCCGATTCGCGGTGAGATTCTGGGCCATGGTTCCTCTTAGATCCACCAAAGGCGCTTCTAAAGCCCGGCGGGACCTCATCAATGGCGAGATCAGGAAGATGCGAGCTCTGCTGCCTATCCCAGCGCCCGAGAAGGAACGCCTGTCCTACCTTCACTCCATGGCCGCCGTCTGCACCTACATCAGGAAGTCGTTTCTCCTGCGAGGTGAGTTTGGAGAAGCGCAAACGTGTCTTTGATGATGCTTAGAGGTCGCTTCTTCCTTCAGGGCTTCCCAACGGAGAGGCTCAGCCTTTTTTCTCCTACGAGATCTTCCTCAAAGCCTTGCCGGGTTTCATACTGGTCGCCACCGGAGAAGGGAAGCTGGTGTACGTGTCCGAGAACGTCAAGGACTACCTCGGCGTCTCCATGGTGAGTCGGAGAAGGTCGCGAGACTGCAAGTGAGGAGTATTATTCACGGGTCGACTTCACAGGTGGATGTTCTCCAGGGAGATAGCGTTTATGATATGGTGGAGACGGAGGACGTGGACGTGGTGGCGTCCATCTTAGAAGGACGGGATCAGATGATGTCATCGGGTAAGTGGAACTTCTTTCTGTGCTTTTTTTAATTTAGTCTTTCAATTGAGGGATGGCGCTGATTAATTCGGTGTTGAGTAACATGTAAATGGTCTGCATTTCTATAGCGCTTTTCAAGTCAATGAAGACCTCCCAAAGCGCTTTACAATGTGCTTCACAGTTTACCCATTCACACACACACATACCAATAGGGAGTCAGCCTCCAAATGTTTTGAGGATAATCAAGATGCTAAATGGTCTGCATTTCTATAGCGCTTTTCAAGTCGATGAAGACCTCCGAAAGCGCTTTACAATGTGCTTCACACTTTACCCATTCACACACACACACACACACCAATAGGGAGTCAGCCTCCAAACGTTTTGAGGATAATCAAGATGCTAAATGGTAAATGGCCTGCATTTCTATAGCGCTTTTCAAGTCAATGAAAACCTCCCAAAGCGCTTTACAATGTGCTTCACACATTACCCATTCACACGCACACATACCAATAGGGAGTCAGCCTCCAAATGTTTTAAGGATAATCAAGATGCTAAATGGTCTGCATTTCTATAGCACTTTTCAAGTCAATGAAGACCTCCCAAAGCGCTTTACAATGTGCTTCACACTTCACCCATTCACACACCCACACCAATAGGGAGTCAGCCTCCAAACGTTTTGAGGATAATCAAGATGCTAAATGGTAAATGGTCTGCATTTCTTTAGTGCTTTTCAAGTCAACGAAGACCTCCCAAAGCGCTTTACAATGTGCTTCACACTTTACCCATTCACACACACACTCACACACCAATAGAAAGTCAGCCATGCAAGGCGCCTACCTGCTAATTGGGGGCATTAGGGATTCGGTGTCTTGCCCAAGGACACTTCGACACTTAACACGGAGGAGCCGGGAATCGAACCTGCGTCCTCTTGTTCCCAAGACGAGCGCTCTACCTGAGAATGAAATATCAAAGAGTGGTTGATTTTTTAAAAATGGTCCTACCTAAAAAAAAGAACAATATTAACATTATTTCTGACTTGCCTTGTTGGCTCCATGAGATGTTGCTGTCATGTTGTCAAATAATGTAAGAATTTCCGGAATTCAGATTTAGTTTTATAAAAAAGAAAGTAGGAGAAAACTTGATCACAATTTCATGAGCTGTTGCATTCATGTTGTCATAGATTTGTCTGTAAAAAAAATGTTGGTACAAAAGTAAACAAATAACTCCCATTAGCATTATTTCATGATGTGTTGCATTCAATTGTCAAATACTGCAGGATTTGTGGGCATTTAAGTCAAACAAATTAAACTAACATTTATATAATTGCATTGGGTGTTGCATTTACTTTGTCAAATACTGTAGGAATTTCAGTGAAAAAAATAAAATAAAACATTAACATTTTATGAGGTGTTGCATTTTGTTAAATAGTGTAGGAATTTCCTGTACTTACATAAACAATCTTACATTTCATTTGGTTTGGATTGATATTGCCAAATACTGAATAGTATTTTAGGTATTTCATTGAAAATGTTAAATAATATTGTTATTTACGATTTCTAAAGACAAAAAAGGAAACAAAATATTGTGATAAATAAAAAATAATAAAAGATTTTAAAAAAATGCTATGTATTGTGATGATAAAAAAATAAATAAAACATTTAAATTTTTTTGCAGAGAAGAGTTTCGTGTGCAGCATGCAGACATCTAAAACCATCAAGCATCAGTTTGGGGACTGCTCTATGCTGGTCCGAGGCGGCTTTCGCTCTTTCCGGGGGCCGACCGGGGGCCCCTCCCTCTTTGTGGCCTTGTGCACCCCCACCGTGGACCGCCCGGGGGCCGAGGAAGCGCACCTGGGGCCTGCTTTCCGCAGCGTCCACAACCCGGACATGAGTTTTACTTGGATTTCTGAAAGGTAACGTCGGGAGTCGGGGGAGGAATGGTAATTTCCGAGTGACGGATATTTATGATTGTGTATACCTAGCGTTTTCTATGCGCTGGGGTACTCGGCAGAAGAAATACCGGGGCGCTCCTGGTACAGCCTCCTCCACCCGGAAGATCTCGACTCGAGTGCTGAGCAACACAGACGATTGTGTAAGTAATTTGTTAGTACATTGTTATTACACAATGTGAACCGGCCCTATTCTATCTATCTATCTATCTACCCTGGTCATATCCCTCAAGAGGGGTGACCGACAGCAAGAGAAACACATACAATAACAATAATGATAATAAGAGACAGCAAGGCAAAGAAAGGGGGGCAGGGGACCGAAAGGTCTCGCAAACCTTAGTTATAGGGTCACTAAATGTGAGAGGATGTGGAAGTAAAGCGACTGAGTGGAAGAAAGAGGAGACCGGTCCTATTCAATACTGCCAAATTGTGTGATATACTTGAATCCAATATTGCTCAAAAATAATGTACTAAATTTGCTGCAATCGCCTTTGTAAATAAAAAGCCTTATTAAATGTTACAATTATTTTAAAAATGATTACAGAAATGTATACACACAAACACATAAATATTAGGATAGAGAGTACCTCTAAATAACTAAGAGTAAATACATAAAAGAGAAGAAAATAATTTACATTTTTGTTGCTAGATTTTGGGCAGCTGAAATTAAAACCTCGAGTTTAAAATTGTCTAGTTGACCGCGCGTAATGGCTGGATACTTTATTCATCCCCTTAGAGAAATTCACACTTCCAGCAGTATCCTTGTGTTGAATAATAAAATAAAAGAAATAGAATACAAAAATACCCAATATAACGTGTTGCTATAGAGTATCCAAATAGTACTGCGGAAAATACACACTGTATTAAAAATAGGGTAATATGCAAATGTGGGGGTGGGGTTGAATGGGGGCTTTTACTCCCCCGGGTGGAGTTAAAGAGCCTCATGACATGAGGAAGAAATGATCTCAGTCTGTCCGTGGAACACGACTGTGACAAATACAGGGTTCCCACAGATCCTTGTTTTAAAAGTCATTGGATTCCAGATAAGGCCTCAATTGGCATTAAACTGTCTTAAATCCGATTTTCAGAATCTTTAAAATGTGAACACATTAATAAGATTTAGATTTGTTTCAACTAAAAGATTGAGTGATTGTTTTTTTTTTAATAATTCATCATTTTACTTCCGTTGCAACATAGCGTGACCACAATAACGAAATTGTCAAAACGGTGATGTGGTTTCAGTCGGACGCATGTCTGAGTCTACCTTTTTCTTATGTTTGTTTCAATTGTGTTACTTTTGTCGACTTGATCTTCAATTTGATTTCAAAAGGTATTGGTTTAACTTGCCTTAAGCTGTAGGAACCCAGACATAAGCAAATATGAAATCCAGGTTCTCTGTTTTTCAGTGGAAGCAGACGATGGCACGCAGGTCCAGATGGTGACGAGACTCGAGCGCAAAGATCGTTCGTGGGCCTGGAGCTACGTCCGTGCTAGCAAGCGGTTTCGGCGCCAGGCTGCCCAAATCTGCTGCGCCAACTTCATCGTCAGGTGTGGAAAGACCATTTTAGGAAAAACGAAATGATATACATTGTACGCAGCTAACCGACTGCTGTTTTCAGTTGAGAAAAATAACAGGTCCTCAGCTGGCCGGCTAGCTAGCGTGAATACCAGACTCTAGAGCAGGGGTGTCAAACTCATTTAAACTCGGGGGCCACATGATAGAACAAACATTCTGTTGGGGGCCGGACTAGTAGATTAAAGAGAAAGAAAAAGAGATATGCAGAAATTAGAGAAAGAGGGATTGAAAAGGAGAGAGGGTGGGACAAAGAAAGAAAAAGAGAGAGAGGGAGAGAGTGTGAGAAACAAAAGATAAAAAGTTGTGAGAGAGGGGGGAAAAGAAAAGGAGAGGAAGAAAGAAGTCTAGAGAGAAATAGAAAGACAGAAGGAGAGAAAAGAGAAAAGAAAGCACGAAGGGTATAAAGAGAGCAAGAGAAAAGGAAAAAAGTAAGTTAGAGCAAAAGAGATTAAAAGACACAGAGGGAAAGAGACAAAGAGCAATAAAGGAAGAGAAAATGAGGGCGACAGAGTGAAAGAGACACAGTGAGAGAGAGAGAGAGAGAGAGAGAGAGAGAGAGAGAGAGAGAGAGAGAGAGAGAGAGAGAGAGAGAGAGAGAGAGAGAGAGAGAGAGAGAGAGAGAGAGAGAGAGAGAGAGAGAGAGAGAGAGAGAGAGAGAGAGAGAGAGAGAGAGAGAGAGAGAGAGAGAAATACAAGTACAGTGTCTTTGTGAGAGGCACCTGGCTTTGGCAACATCAAGTTGACATATTTCAACTTGCAGCTTGTTTTTCTCTTGCACTTCTCTGAGTGTTGTCTCGCGGGCCGGATTCAATCCCTTAGCGGGCCTAATCTGGCCCGCGAGCCGCCTGTTTGACACCTGTGTTCTAGAGCGCACCTGATTATAAACCGCACCTAGTACATTTTTAAAGGAAAAACATTTTGTATATACATAAGCCTCGCCCGACTGTAAGCCGCATGTGCCCACATTGAAACATGAGATAGAAGAAAGACAGTTCATAGAGTTTTAATGATATCTAGTACCTTAACCCCTTAACGATAAACAAATAAGTGTCTGTCACCGGTCATTTAAATATGTCACATATCATTAGAAAGCTTAAAATCTTGGGATTCAAGATACGATGACCATTTCAAAATATCTTCGTCCAAAGAACATCACGATCAGTCTGAAACAAGATACACAAAAACTATAGAGCCAAGGTGACTCACCGTTACGCCCCCTGGCCGTCTTCAACTTTGTTGAATGTCTGCCAAAATGGCTTCGTTATATCTAGGGCAATCCAGACAATCCAACCGTGTCAAAATTTATTTAAAAACACATGAGAATTCCCATAGATAAATAAAAATCCGCCTAAGAGCATGTCTGCCTCATTGGTCTTTGCTTCCTTTAATCCGTTCATTTCACCATGTTATTTCCGTTTCCTTGTAAAATGATTCCCAATATGGTAGCGAGCTGACACCTTTTCTAGGATAAGTTTGTTCATGCTAGATTTTTCATGCACAGAACTCAAAGTTACACGACACATATATATAGATCAAAGAGATCAAAGCCAGGAGAGAAAGCTTACCACGTGTTGTGAGTCATCATTTTATTCATATTTAGCTTCTTTTGTCTGTTATTCGCATATTTGGTATTGGAGTCATCCAAAAGTCATTGAAAGTAATCCAGTTAAAGTAACCCTATCCAACCCTGCTTAGGAGCTATAATGTAGTATAATTATCCATGAGAACATAATTATAAAATAATTTCAAATAAATTCACGTTTCTCATGGCAAAAAGTAGCATCACGAGCATCATTTATCTTGTTTTTTACTGAAAACGAGCATTATTTTCTATGCTAAAATATAGCATTGTCGTCTTTATCCGCGGCTTATGCAACAATTAGCTGCATCGTTGTAATACTAAAATACAGTGGATGCTATTGAGTAGATGCTAAAAGCTACATGTTATTGACTACAGTTAGCATCTTTTCATTAGCAGGTAACGGTTACATGTCAATAGCCACATGGTAACGAGTCATGCGAACAGCTACGTGCTAATGAGTAGATGCTAACCAGTCATGATTACAGCTACATGCTAATGAGTCATGCTAACAGCTACACTTTAATGACTACATGCTGATGGATGGATGCTAACAAGCTAAAATCTACTGCTAACAGCTACATGCTATGAAGTCCAACGGTTACATGCTAACGAGTCATGCTAACAGCTACATGCTAATACTTAGATGCTGACTAGTCATGCTAAGGACTACATGCTAACGAGTAGATGCCAATGAGTGGAAACACGGCATAATTCATTCAAAATAAAATAGCCCAAGAAAATAAATGTATATTTTTTCAACGGATATGAATTTTCCCTGAAAAAAATCCTCTTTTTGCGGTCTTTTTAGTGAAACGGAAGCCAAGTTCCTGCAGAGAAAACTGAGCGCCGTCCCTTTAAGTCCCTCCCCTCCACCGGACCTTAAACCTGCCCCTAGAGGCATCAAGAGGCATGCGCCCCTCCACCCCCAAAACGAGTCGTCCTGCAGGAAATCCAAGTTGGAGTGTTTTGAAGAACTCCCTACCTGTACTAGCTCACCTCTTCCCCTAGGGGGAAGCCTCGCCTTCTTCACCCCACCTTACAGCCCCGCTTCTCAATGGGAGGAGCCTAACCTGGTGGGCCACGCCCAACTTCTGCCTTCCTCCTCTGATCTGTCCTGCCACCTCTCCCCGCCCCCCTCCTTCTTTAATTCTGGGCCCTTACTGGATTTTGGCCCCCCATCACCGGCGTCCCCCCCAGACTTTGACGGCAGATTAGTTCCGGACTCTACAGCCGTGTCCGAGGACGGCTCCATGGACTGCACCCTGCATCAGAATGACTTGTATTTCCTGGATCAGCCACCAGAGGGCAGCCTCCAATCACTGTTCGCTCCTGGGGCTGGTGTGGGCGTGGCCCCTGAGGGATACACCCCTAACGAGGATGCGGAGATTAGCATCCTGGCGCAGCAGATTTCCTCGTTAGCTTGCGCTTTCGATTCGTTGAACGATAGCGCCTTAGAAAGCCTCCTAGAACATCTAAAAGGGGGCGGAGATGAGGAAGCCACGCCCACTCCACCACATTTCCATCCAATGGTATTAGATCCCTTCGCTTTGTCGGCGGGACGCCATCAGCCGAACTCTGAGTTGCATCAACTCGACCAATCACTGCAGAGAAGCCTGCAGCAAGGTAAGTCTGGCTAGCATTAGCGTAGTGACAATTGATGCAAACTCACAGATTTTTGCATAGCATGATTTTTTTAAGCTAGCACAGTTCATGCAGCTCACGCTGACGTGGATGCTAGCATTAGCATTCGCGACAATTAAAACAACCTTATTTTTAATAACATGGTGTATTTTTTTTTCTTACATATGTGAAGCTAACTAAGTGCATGCAGCTAACATAGGTAGAGTTGCTCATGTGCATTAGCGTTAGCATTAGCGCCAATTCACGCAACCTCCTTCGAATGCTGATTTATAATGATACTCTCAAGAATTATTATTTGCTTGTATTATTAAAATATTACAATTACTCATTAGTTCAAAAAATATAAAACTTTAAACAACCATCTAGGTTTTTTTTTGATGCTATTTTAGTCACATATTTAAAATGAGCCTAATCATCCTAATTATAATTTTGGGTGGGAAATTTACCAGGAAGAAAGAGTTTAGAACTACCAAACTGATTTAAAAATGATAATCTCCTTTTTGTACTTGAAAAAAAACGATTAAAAAAATATTTAAAAAAAATATGTGAATTTGATATAAGCAAATCATTTTTATCATATCTAGTATACTTAGCGGAACTTTTACAAGGAAAAATAAGTTTAAAATCTAGTTAAATTAAAAAAAAAAAAACGAACAATAATCTTTCATTTGAATGACACGTTTTTTTCAATGTATAATACTTAAATTTATTTATATTTAAAATAAATAGTCAACATAGTATAATACAGCTGCTTTCATTGTCGGCCCGATGCATTCACAGACGGTCGGAAATTTCTAACTCAGTTTCCCAAATTCTCTTTTTTCTTAATCTTAATGAATTCTTAAAAAGATAAACAAACCCCCAAAAAATTAATGAACTTGCATCGCTTAGCATCTAACGGCTTATATTGACAGCATGATGCATTCAACAACAGTCAGACATTTGTTACTCACCATTTTGCCACAGTTTCCCAGGATTTCTTTTGTGAACGTATCAAAATAAAATATAATACTAAAATACGGTGGATGCTAACGAGTAGATGCTAAAAGCTACATGCTATTGACTACAGTTACCGGCTAATGAGTAGATGCTAACGGTTACATGTTAATAGCCACATGGTAACGAGTCATGCCAACAGCTACGTGCTAATGAGTAGATGCTAACCAGTCATGATTACAGCTACATGCTAATGAGTCATGCTAACGGCTACACTGTAATGACTACATGCTGATGGATGGATGCTAACAAGCTAAAAACTACTACTACAGTTATATGCTGACAAGTCATGCTAACAGCTACATGCTAATGGATAGATGCTGACTATTCATGCTAATGACTACATGCTAACGAGTAGATGCCAATGAGTCATGCTTACAGTTTCATGCTAACGAGTCATGCTTACAGCTACATGCTAATGAGTCATGCTAACGGATACGCTGTAATGACTACATGCTAATGGATGCATGCTAACAAGCTAAAAACTACTGCTAACACCTACATGCTATGAATTTATACTTCTTACTTTAACAGTTACCTGCTAACAAGTCACACGGCTAGATGTTAATGAATAGATGCTGACTTGTCATGCTAACGACTAAACACTAACGAGTGGATGCTAACGAGTCACGCAAACGGCTACATGATACCTAGTTATGCTAGCGGCTACATGCTAAAAATAGATGTTAACGTGTTATGCTAGCAGCTCCATAAATTAATAATGAGTCTACATTGTATAATACAGCTACTTTCATTGTCAGTCAGATGCATTTACAGACGGTCGGAAATTTCCAACTCAAACATTTTGACCAGTTTTCCAAATTCTTTTTTTCTTAATCTTAATGAATTTTAAAAGAATATACTTACGCCGCGTCGCCGAGTTCCTCCATGATAAACTGAGCGCCACATAAGAAGGGGGTGAGGTGGGAGGAGTTAAAGGAGGGGGGGTGAGCAATGCGGTAACCAAGCATTCACAATAAGAGTGTCCACACCGTGTCCTCAGTTGACATAAGCTCGCGCTCAATGGCGTCAAGTCAATAAATGCTTTTATTGTGAAGGTAAGGTCTATTTTTTTAGACCCGCGAAGCTCTGAAAAAAGTAGAAAAGTGGAACCGCGAACTAGCAAGGTTCCACTGTAATTCCACGTTTTCTCGTATTTTATTGTCTTAACTAATGTCCTTTTTTTTTCTTTTCCTGCTTTTATTTTTTCAGGCGGGCTCTTTGAAGAAAACGTGTACTGAGACAAGTCTGTGACTTCCTACCTGCTCTTCGTATGACATATTGTCAAGTTAATCGTATTTGGGCACATTCTTACGACAGGAAGTACCAAAATAAAAGACCTTTTTCCTTCTTTACTGGTACGCTTCTCGGAATTTGAAATACTAATAGTGATTTGTTTGAAGTTCCTGAAAAATATTTGTCGTCTTTATTTGCTTGTAAAAACGTGACTGTTATAAAATAAGAAATATAATTTTTTTTCCCCTAAGTGTCCTTAATCGACGTCACGGTCACCAGGGTGTATTAAAAACATGTTTTTTGTTTTGTTTTTGTTCCATTAAGGCTTTTAGCGCGGAGCCGCCATTATTTTCGTGTTTGTGTGAAATTGGCGGATAAAGTTTCACACCTCTGATTTTTATTTTGATTTGATTTTCACTTTTGTGAGGACAGAAAGTCAAAAGGGGCAGCGATATTTGGATGTGTTGTGCACATTTGGACACTAGGCGGTGCTGGGGGTCATGCCCCTTTGCCCATTTCAGAACATGGTTCTTTTACACGAATTGTTTTTTTTTTTTACTGTAGGTGGTGCTAGAGAGCCTGCCCCTTTGTCCACTCCTAAAAAAAATATTTTATAGATTTTTTTTTACTCTAGGTGGTGCTAGAGACCATGCGCTTTTCAATAAAATGCTCTTTTAATGTTTTTGTGTGTGTTTTACAACAGAAACATTACAAAAAAACACTACTAAAAGAATACTGAACTACTACTACAAAACTGTTACTATAGAAACACTACGGGAATATTCCAGGAACACGACATAAATAAATCAAAATAATTATGAAAATACTTCAAAAATACTTCAAAAATATTGAAGTACTGTACTACAGAAATGCGAAACTAATTCTATTAAGATATTCAACAAATTAGTGATAAAGAAATACTACTATGGGAATACAACAAAAATACCTGAGCAATGCTACTACAGAAATACTACAAAACAGACCACGGAATACTATATGAATACAACTACACAAATACTACAAGATATAATACAAATTGATACTAAAGAAATACTATCTAAATACTACTACGAAAATTCTACTAAGATATACTTCTAAATAATAGTAAAGAAATATGATGGAAATACTACAAAACATACCACGGAATACTATATAAATACTACTACACAAATACTTTTAGGATATAATACAAATTGATACTAAAGAAATAGTTTATAAATATTACTACAGAAATGCTACTAAGATATACGTCAAATTAATATTAAAGAAATACTATGGGAATACTACAAAACATACCACGGAATACTATATAAATACTAATACACAAATACAACTATGATATAATATAAATTGATACTAAAGAAATACTATATAAATACTACTACAGAAATGCTACTAAGATATACGTCAAATTAATATTAAAGAGATACTATGGGAATACTACAAAACATACCACGGAATACTATATAAATACTAATACACAAATACAACTATGATATAATACAAATTGATACTAAAGAAATAGTATATAAATATTACTACAGAAATGCTACTAAGTTATACGTCAAATTAATATTAAAGAAATACTATGGGAATACTACAAAACATACCACGGAATACTATATAAATACTAATACACAAATACAACTATGATATAATATAAATTGATACTAAAGAATTACTATATAAATACTACTACAGAAATGCTACTAAGATATACGTCAAATTAATATTAAAGAAATGTCATAGAAATCCTACAAAGTACTATTACAGAAATACTCCAAAAATACAACCGGAACATACAAAATACTACAACAGGAACAATACAAAAATACAACTAAGATATATTACGCATTAGTACTGCAGGATTGCTACAAAATACTATAATGGAAATACTTTGCGTTACCAAGTCAGAAAATGCTATTTTAAATGTTTTTTCACACTAGATGGTGCTAGAGCTCTTGCCCGAGTAGATGCTAATAGCTACATGCTATTTACTCCAGCTACACGCGAATGAGTAGATGCTAACGGTTACATCTTAATGGCCACGTGCTAACATGTCATGCTAACAGTTACATGCTATTGAGTACATGCTAAAAAGTAGATGCTAGCGACTCATGCCAACGGCTACTTGCTAATGAGTAGATGCCAACCAGTCATGATACAGCTACATGCTAATGAGTCATGATTACAGCTACATGCTAATGCGTCATACCAACAGTTTTATGCTAGTGAGTCATGCTAACGGCTATGCTGTGGTGACTACATGCTAATGGACGCATGCTAACAAGCTAAAAACTACTGCTAACAACTACATGCTATGAAGTCATACCTCAACAGTTAGATGTTGACAAGTCATGCTAACAGATACATGTTAACGAGTAGATGCCAATGATTCATGCTTACAGCTACATGCTAATGAGTCATGCTAACGGCTACGCTGTAGTGACTACATGCGAATGGATGCATGCTAACAAGCTAAAGTCTACTGCTAACAACTACATGCTATAAAGTCATACTTCATACTTCAACAGTTACATGCTAACAAGTCCCGCTAACGGCTACATGCTAATGAATAGATGCTGACTAGTCATGCTAACAACTAAACACTAAAGAGTGGATTCCAACAAGTCATGCTTACGGCTACCTGCTAACTCATAGACGCTGACAAGTCATGCTAACGGCTACATGATAGCTAGTTATGCTAATAGATACATGCTAAAATTAGATATTAACTTGTTATGTTAGCAGCTACATGCCAACGAGTCATGTTTACGACTACTTACTTATGAATAGTAGCTAACGGCTACATGCTAACGGCTTCATGTTAATGCATAAACGCTAACGGCTACATGCTAGTGAATAGATGCTGACTAGTCATGCTAACAACTAAACACTAACGAGTAGATTCTAACAAGTCATGCTTACGGCTACCTGCCAGCTCATAGAAGCTAACAAGTCATGCTAACAGCTACATGATAGCTCGTTATGTTCACGGCTACATGCTAAAAATAGATGTTAACTTGTTATGCTAGCAGCTACATGCTAACGAGTCATGCTAACAGCTACCTACTTACGAATAGTGGCTAATGGCTACATGCTAATGTCTGAACGCTAACAGCTACATGCTAATGAATAGATTCAGATCTACTTTATTGTCATTCTAGTACACGTGTATACAGAACGAAATGTCTAGTCATGCTAACGGCTACACGCTCACGAGTGGATGCTAACGAGTCATGCTTACGGCTACCTGCTAACTCAAAGAAGCTAACAAGTCATGCTAACGGCTACATGATAGCTAGTTATGCTCACGGCTACGTCCTAAAAATAGATGTTAACTTGTTATGCTAGCAGCTACATGCTAACGAGTCATGTTTACGGCTACCTACTTACTAATAGTAGCTATCATTTTTTTTCTGACTTAGCAGTGTCTCGGATGTATTTCCTTTTTAAATTGTATTTGTCTAGCTGACTTTGAGGATATTTTTGGGGGGGACAGTACTTTGTGTTTTATTGTTCTTTGATGTCTTTGATTTAAAAAGCCAATTACTGAGTTCTCATCACTTTTTACATTAAAAAAAAACAATGAAATGAAGTACTTCTTTGCCCCTACTGTTACAAGTACTGTTTACTATGCACCGATACCATCCGTATATAAAGAATACTGTATATTTAAAAAGAATGTTTATTTTTATTCGAAAACACACATGGGCAGATACCAGTATCGATACTTGTACCAGTACATGTTGTGCACAGGTAAACACTAGATGGTGCTAGAGGTCATGCTATGCATTGAATGCTCCATTTAATATGAATAACTTTAAGGTTTAGTTCAGTTACAACACAGAAATTGAAAAGGCTACCTGGAAACAGAAACAAAGTTATATACAGTATACAATTCCGAGATAAAAACCGTGAACGAGATTATCGATTTGTCGGCGTGCTTTCGTATCGGACACGCATCGAAGAATTATACGGAAATTCAACAAAAATATTACTATGTAAATACTAAAAAAATACTATGATGGAAAAAAATCGACAAAAATACTTAATTAATACCACATATATACTATAGAAATACTTCCAAAACATTTCAGACATACGACAGAAGTACTGCGGAAATACTAATATGGAAATAATACCAAAACAATCTACTATGAAAATACTACAAAATACTACAAAACCAAATCCATAGCAATACTATGATAAATAAATACTACTACATAAATACTACAAAAATACTACGACATGAATCCTACAGAAATACTAGCTATAGTCTACAAAATATTACTTTTCAAATATTACAAAGGAACTTCTTAGATACTACAAAATAGCACTACAGAAATACTACTATCAAAATACTACAAAAATACTTTGGGAAAAAATTGTAAATAATACAGAAATACAATGGTAATACTTTAGAAATAATTCAATATACTTCAAAATACTACCTTTAAAATATCACAAAACACTAAGATACTACAAAATAGTACCACGGAAATACTATGGAACTACTACAGAAATACTACTAAGATATACTGCAAAATACTTCCACTGAATTGTTATGAAAATTCTACCTAAAAATACTACAAAAATAGTAGTACAGGAATACTACAAAAATACCACTTAAATACTACAGACGTACCATGGAAGTCTTACAAATTATTATTAGAGATATGAGACAAAAATCCTACAAATACAAAAATACAACCAAGATATACTACAAAATAGTACTACGGAAATACTTATGTTTTGCTTTCACTTTCTGAAAAACCCCAGTGTGTAATATTTGGCAGTTATTGAATGCGAAGGAAAACCAGTGCCAAGAGCACAGCGCAGCAGCAAGATGCCGGACAAACATGGCGGTGACTTAAAAATGGATTCCACTGTATGAAAAAAATTTAGATTTTTATAAAAAAAAAAATATATCGGTGTGACAGTTGATGTATTCAAATCGATGTGTTTTACTGCGACCGAATGAAAGGTTTTTCTACCACTAGGAGGCACTACATATCACACACTGTCCCTTTATTGAAAACAAATCTTGCCGGCTAGCTTTAGCATCGGACCGGTCGGTGCATCGGTTCGATCTCAACTTGTGAAATCGATCGAACGGATTCAAGAGCGCCAAACGTTTCGACTGATGCGGCCGAGGATTCCTTTCACTCGTTTACACGCGGTACCTTTATGATTGAAAATCCAGCTTATTTTCATTTTTACGACCAAGCTCCAGCATTTTCCCTTTTTTTTTTTTGTCGCCTCACCGGTGGCATTAAAGCGACGTGTGTACTTTCTTTATTGCGTTTGTGCAGCGGGCCCCACAGGGGTCCTCAGGGGCCCCCTTCGTTTATTCAGGGGATTTGGAGTTTTTTATTGGGGTTTCGTCAAAGTGGCCTGCTGTTATTTTATTTTATATTTTTAGATGATTGCCTTTTTTGGCCCTCTTCCTGTACCGTCCTGCAAGACGCAAAAAAGGGCTATTCACTTTAAGATTATGAGGAGGGTAATCTCCCTGCAAGACAAGGAAGTGGGCAAGCCTGCAACAAGAGAAAAAGAGGGTGATCAGCTTGTAAGACATAAAATTAACGAATTACCAGAAAGACGAGAACAAGGATAAGCTACCTGAGAGACAGAAAAGGGGGAAAACTAACCAAAAGAGAATAAAAGATCAAGCGTTCTTCAAGACAAAAAAAAGGGCATTTTGCCTGCCAAACAAGAAATTGGGAAAGCTAAAATAGAGAGCAGAAAAGGTGTGTTTTTACCTGTAGGACAAAAGAGCCAAAAAAAACGAGGTAAGTTAGCCACAAGACAAGAAAGTGGGCCTTTTACCTGGAATTCTAGAGACTGGATGAGTTACCACAAGACAAGAATGGGGGCAAGCCAATTGGGAGACAGGAAAAGGGCAAACGGCCCTTAAGACAAGAAATGGGGCAAGAGTGAGAGGAGGCATTTGGCCTGCAAGACAATCAAGCAAGATATCCAGGAGACCAGAAAGTTTTTTTTTTTGGTATTTATCTGCAAGACAAGAAAGTGGGCTAGCTAACTTAGAAACAATAAAGGGGGGCAAGTAACCACAATACATGAATGGGGCAATTTACTTTCAAGACAAAAAAGAGCGCAGCCATCATTTTGCAAGAAAGGGACAAGTGTCCTATAAGACGAGAAAGGGGACATTTTACTAGAAAGACCAAAAAGTGTGCGTGGGGCATTTTATCTGCAAGATATGAGAAGGGGCAAATTCACCACAAGACAAGAAAAGGGGGCATTCTGCCAGCAAGACATGAGGGGGGGGGAATTTTTCACAATTAAAGAAAAGGGGCAAGTAACCATAAAACAAGAAACAGTGATTTTTACCTGCTTGACATGAGAAGGGCAAATTCAGCACAAGACAAGAAAAGGGGCTAGTGACTGTAAAATAAGAAAGGGGGCATTTTACCTGCAAGCCACGAGAGGGACAAATTTTTCACGAGTCAAGAAAAGGGGCAAGTGACCATAAAACAAGAAAGGGGGCATTTGACCTGCAAGACATGAGAAAGGCAAATTCACAACAAGACAAGTAAAGGGGCAAGTGACCATAAAACAAAGGGGGCATTTTACCTGCAAGACATGAGAAGGGGCAAATTTTCCACAAGACAAGAAAAGGGGCAAGTGACCATAAAACAAGAAAGGGGGCATTTTACCTGCAAGACATAAGAAGGGCAACTGTAGCACAAGACAAGAAATGGGGCAAGTGATCATATAACAAGAAAGGGGGCATTTTACCTGCAAGACATGAGAAGGGCAAATTTTGCACAAGACAAGAAAAGGGGCAAGTGACCATAAAACAAGAAACAGGGCGTTTTACAAGAAAGGCAGGACCTTGCACACTCAACCTGCAAGACCAGAAGTAGGACATAATTACAAAGAAAAGAAAGGGAGTTATTTACCTTTACAGCAAAACAGGTGGGAAAGTGATCTACCTGCAAGGCAAGAAAGGGGGTGATTGAACCAACCCATTGCTTCCTTCTCTAGCAACTCATGTTAGCCACTTTGCTGCATGTTTTGGTTTGCTGCTAACTCCTTCTCTAGCCACTCATTTTAGCCGTTCGGCTGCAGGCTATGGCTAGCCACTAGCTGCTATTGTTATTGCTTGGTGCTATTGGCGAACAACAGCTGGTCATTCTAAAAACGTCCCAGAGTCCTGTTATTAAGTCATCCAATGCTTTTTTCCCCTGACTGTTTCCTTCTCTAGCCACTCGGCTGCAAACAATGTCTCGCTGCCTGCCACTATTGTTAGAGTTAGCTGCTCCTGCTTCATCAACGTACTCGCTTCAGTGGTGAATTCTTACACACTGTCACTTTACAGTCGAATTTCTAGAGTTGATCTGAAGCAGCTAACGGTTTCAATTTCCTTTTTTCGTAGAATGAGCCGGGCACCCCCTGCTGTCGCCATCCCATGACCTCCTTTGGTCGCCAAAGCAACCATGGCCGGCGTAACAAACCCCAGCATTGACGCATTTCAAGGTAAGGAAACAGCTGGGGATGGAGTACAACCTTGTTGCTGATACCATAGAACAGATACTCAAACGGAAGATGGTGTTCAGGGTAGGGGGCTTTTTTTGAGGGGAGGGAACACCAATAAAGCTCCGTATTTTCCGATATTTGATTGGTTACTAATCTCTGATGCTACATAATAAACAACGATACTATTTTCTGCAGTTTCTGAATGCAGTAGCACAAGCCGCAAATATCTGCAGACTGGGCAGAGAACAGCCCGTGATTTTATGGGCTGTGTTGACGACACACTGTAAGGTTCTGTTGCAGTAGCGCAAGTCTGGAATGTCTTTTGGACAGGGCATAAAAGCAGCTGATGATTTTCTGGGCTGCGATCATGCATGACCCTCTGTAAGGTTCTGCTGCAATAGCGCAAGTCAGGAATGTCTTCTGGACTTGACAGCGAGCATCCCATGATCGTCTGGGCTGTATTGATGAAACTCTGTAAGGTTCTACTGCAATAGCGCATGTCAGAAATGTACTCTGGACTTGGCAGATAGCATCCCATGATTTTTTGGACTGTGTTTATGACCATTTGAATGTTTTTGCTGTAGTAGCACAAGCTGCAAATACGTGCAGACTGAGCAGAGAAAAGCCCATGATTTTATGGGCTGTGTTGACGATACACTGTAAGGTTCTGTTGCAGTAGCGCAAGTCGGGAATGTCCTTTGGACGGGGCATAAAAATGGCTGATGATTTTCTGGGCTGCGATCATGCATGACCCTCTGTAAAGTTCTGCTACAGTAGTTCATGCTGGCAATCTCCTCCAGAATAGGCAGAAAGCAGCCAATGATTTTTGGGGCTGTGTTGATGACCCTCTGTAAGGTTCTGCGACAGTAGCGCAAGTGTGGAATATCCTTCGGACAGGGCATAAAAACAGGTGATGATTTTCTGGGCTGCGATCATGACCCTCTGTAAGGTTCTGCTGCAATAGCTCAAGTCAGAAATGTACTCTGGACTTGGCAGAGAGCATCCCGTGATTTTCTGGGCTGTGTTGATGACCATCTGAAAGGTTCTGCTGCAGTAGCGCAAGTCGCAAATACCTGAAGAAACGGCAGAGAAGAGCTTGTGATTTTCTGGGCTGTGTTGATGACCCTCTGTAAGTTTCTGTTGCAGTAGCGCGGGCCAACAATGTCCTGCAGACTGGGCAGTGAACTGCTCGTGATTTTCTGGGCTGTGTTGATGACACACTGTAAGGTTCTGCGGCACCAGCTCAAGTCGGTAATGTCCTTTGGACAGGGCAAAAAAGCCAGCCAGAGATTTTCTGGGCTGTGATCATGACCCTCTGTAAGGTTCTGCTATAGTAGTTCACGCTGAATCTCCTCTAGACAAGTCAGAGAGCATCCCATGATCTTCTGGGTTGCGATCATGACCCTCTGTAAGGTTCTGCTGCAATAGCGCAAGTCAGGAATGTCCTCTGGACTTGACAGCGAGCATCCCATGATCATCTGGGCTGTATTGATGACTCTCTGAAAGGTTCTAATGCAATGGCTTAAGTCAGAAATGTACTCTGGATATGGTAGAGAGAATCCCATGATTTTCTGGACTGTGTTGATGACAAACTGTAAGGTTCTGCGGGAATAGCTTAAGTCGGTAATGTCCTTTGGACAGGGCATAAAAACAGCCGATGATTTTGTGGGCTGTGATCATGACCCCCTGTCAGTTTCTGTTGTAGTAGCGCAAGCCGAGAATGCCCTGCAGAGTGGGCAGAGAACCGCTCGTGATTTTCTGGGCTGTGTTGATAACACACTGTAATGTTCTGCTGCAGTAGCACAGGAGGTAGAGCACTCGTCTTGGGATCAAGAGATCCCAGTTCGAATCCCGGCTCCTCCGTGTTACAAGTGTCCTTGGGTAAGACACTGAACCCCTCAATGGCTGCACGGCCACTATTGGTGTGTGAGTGTGTATGAATGGGTAAATGTGAAGCACATTGTAAAGCGCTTTGGGAAGTCTTCATTGACTTAAAAAGCGCTATAGAAATACAGATCATTTCATTTCATAACAGCTCAAGTCAGAAATGTCCTCTGGACTTGGCAGAGAGCAGCCTATGGTTTTTTGGACTGTGTTGATGACTCTGTAAGGTTATGCTGTATGCTACTTTGTTTTTTGGAGTTGCTAGGTTAGCATGTTAGCATCGTAAGTCGTGATGAATCCATTTGTTGACTATGATTTAAAATGTCAGGGCAGGGTTTTTTTTTTCAATCGGGACGGCCGTTCCGTCAAAGCCATCCGACAACCCCAAAACCTCCTGTTAGAGACCCGAAACTCAGATCGTGAGTCGAAGAATCTACTCCCGAGACCGGATGAGCTTTCCCTGGAGGAAGGACGTACGTCTTCTAGCACTCTAATGAGGCCGATATCGAATATCGCCGCGTCGTTTTCGATCCGTTTTCGTCTCGTTATAATGACCAGGAAGAAGTAACTCCGCCGTATTCCGTTCCGGATCCGTCTTCGAAATATTGAAAGGGGGCATTTTACCTGCAAGACATGAGAAGGGCAAAATTTACCACAAGACAAGAAAAGGGGCAAGTGACCATAAAACAAGAAAGGGTGCATTTTACCTCTAAGACACAGGTGTAGAGCAGGCGGCCCGCGGGCCAAGTCAGGCCCGCTAAGGGATTGAATCTGGCCCGTGAGACAACACTCGGAGAAGCGCAAGAGAAAAACGAGCTGCAGGTTGAAATAGGTCAACTTGATGTTGCCAAAGCCAGGTGCCTCGAACAAAGACACTGTACTTGTATTTATTTCTCTCTCTCTCTCTTTCTTTTCCACCCCTTTTCTCCCACTCTCTGTCTCTGTCTTTCGCTCACTGTGTCTCTCTTTTTCTCTTCCTTTGTTGCTTTTTGTCTCTTTCTCTCTCTGTGTCTTTTTAACTTATTTTGCTCTCACTTTCTTTTTTCCTTTTCTCTCTTTTTTCTTTCTCTCTTCCTACCCTTCGGGCTTTCTTTTCTCTTTCTCTCCTTCTGTCTTTCTATTTCTCTTCCCCCTCTCTCACGACTTCTCTTTTCATCTCTTTTGTTTCTCACGCTCTCTCCCTCGCTCTCTCTCTCTCTCTCTTTCTCTCTCTCTCCCTCTCTCTCTTCTCCCACTCTCTGTCTCTGTCATTTTCACTATCCGTGTCTCTCCTTTTCTCTTCCTTTGTTGCTCTTTGTCTCTTTCTCTCTGTGTGTCTTTTTAACTTCTTTTGCTCTAACTTCTTTTTTTCCTTTTTCTCTCTTTATTTTTTTTCTCTTCCTAACCTTCGCGCTTTCCATTCTCTTTTCTCTCCTTCTGTCTTTCTATTTCTCTTCCCCCTCTCTCACGACTTCTCTTTTCATCTCTTTTGTTTCTCACGCTCTCTCCTTTCTCTCTTTCTTTGTCCCGCCCTCTCTCCTTTTCCCTCCCTCTTTCTCTTATTTCTTTATCTCTCTTATTTCTTTCTCTTGAATCTACTAGTCCGCCCCCCGACAGAATGTTTGTTCTATCGTGTGGCCCCTGAGTTAAAATGACTTTGACACCCCTGTTGTAAAGACTTTGAAACACTTTAATTTAGGACTGAGGATTAAAACGATACTCCCGGATAACCCACCCGAAGTAGCAAAGTCTTGCTAGCGACGCGATTAGCATTGATTTCCCGGAAAGTCAACCCAAGGTTCTTTCGTAAGATGGTCACGATATCTAAGGCACTTTAAAAACAATCGGGTTTAAATTCGGATTAAAACGATAACTAAACTAAATAACGAAATCAAGAATTGTAATTAGAATTGTATAATACTCGAGTAAACTGCAGCCACAATAATAAGGCAGGGCTACATTGAGGCCCGCTTTTTTGATTACTGCCGGAAGTAGCGAGGTCCTGTTAGCTACAGCATTAGCATTGATATCCAGGAGATCACTCAAGGTTTTTTTCTTAACTGAGGAGAACATTTCTTCCTCATGCCATGAGGCTCTTTAACTCCACCCGGGGGGAGTAACAGCCCACATTTAACCCCACCCCCACATTTGCATACTACCCTATTCTCATTAAAGTGTGTATTTTCCATAGCACTATTTAAATACTCTATAAAAAAACGTTATATTGGGTATTTTTGTATTCTAGATCTTTTGTTTTATTATTCTATTTTTCAACACAAGGATACTGCTGGAAGCGTGATTTTCCCTATGGGGATGAATAAAGTAGCTATCTAGCTATCTATCTCTATCTATCTCTATCCATCTATCTCTATCTAGCTATCTATAGCTATCTATCTATCTATCTATGTATCTATGTATCCATCTATCTATCTATAGCTATCTATCTCTATCCGTCTATCTATCCATCTATCTCTAGCTATCTAGCTATCTATATAGCTAGATAGCTATCTATTTAGCTAGCTAGCTAGCTATCAATCCAGCCTGCTATCTAGCTAGCAATCTATCTAGCTTTCTAGCTATCTAGCTATCTAGCTTTCTAGCAATCTAGCTATCTATATCTATCTGTAGCTATCTATCTCTATCCATCTCTATCCATCTATCTCTATGTAGCTATCTATAGCTATTCATCTAGCTATCTCTAGCTATCAATCTGTATCTATCTCTAACTATCTAGCTATCTATATAGCTATCTATCCAGCTATCTATCTACCTAGCTATCTAGCTGTCTAGCTGTCTAGCTCTCTATCTACATAGCTATCTAGCTGTCTAGCTCTCTATCTATCTATTTATCTATCTAGCTATCTATCTCTAGCTATCTAGCTATTTATATAGCTAGTTATCTATCTATCTATCTAGACATCTATCTAGACATCTATCTATCTAGACATCTATCTATCTATCTATCTATCTATCTATCTATCTATCTATCTATCTATCTATCTATCTATCTATCTATCTATCTATCTATCTATCTATCTAGCTATCTCTATCTAGCTATCTATAGCTATCTAGCTATTTGTATAGCTAGAGAGCTATCTAGCTCTCTAGCTATATATCTCTATCTATCTCTATCACTATCTATTTCTAGCTGTCTATCTCTAGCTAGCTGGCTATCTAAAGATTGTCATGATGTATATAATGTGCAAGTGAGAGTGCCACTGCCCCCTAGTGTAGTGGAGTAACACTCGCACTTTATTTCAGGACAGTCGAAAAAAAACTTGACAGAGCCTCTCTCCCACCCAGGCCGGCTCGCCCCTCTATTTAAGAACCACTGCGATAAGCCAATCATCACAAATCTTTCCAGCTTCACATTGTCACATGAATAAAAAAAAATCTTATTTAGGCCAAAAAGATGTCATCTTTCTGTCTGCCGGGTAATCACATTACTTTTTCTCCCTAAATTCAATCACTGCCATTTGTTCCGCCCGGCTGCCGGGTTCCGATCATAAAACACACGTGATGATAAATGATCGAGCGAGGAAATGTCAAAATAAAGGCGCAAGGAGAGCGACTCTGGTTCTGTTCGTGTTTTTGGACCCGAGCGGAAGAGGATATCAGCGTTTTGTGTTGCGACGTGTGAAGCGGAAAATTGAACACGAGACTGAAAGTCGCAGCTCGTTTCACCACCGTGATATTCCTCGAAAAAGGATGAAAAAGTCATTTCCGACTTTGTCTTTCTTTCACTGCATGCGAAAACAAATCAATCCGTTTGTGTTTTTTTTCCAGTAATCAGTTTGAAATGACCGTATTTTCTGCACTATAAGGCACACCCCCCAAAAAAATAGTTTTTTTTCTATACATATGGCGCATCAAACTATAACTCAAAGCCACCAAAGCAAGGGCAGCGCGCACGCTTTTAGTCTCTAGGGACACAAAAGTTGAGTCAAGTCAATTCATGTTTATTTCTGAGGCCCTTAATCACCAAGAGTCTCAAAGGGCTGCACAGACCACAGATTTTTGCAAACCACAGACTATTATGACACCATCCCCTGATCTAAAACCTACATGAGGGCAAGGGAAAACTCAAAAACTTTAGCATAAGGAAAGTCAAGTCAAGTCATGTTTATTTGTGACGCCCTTAATCACAAAGAGTCTCAAATGGCTGCACAGACCACAGATTATTGCAAACCACAGACTATTATGACTCCATCCCCTGATCTAAAACCTACATGGGGCGAAGAAAAACTCAAAAACCTCAACATGAGGAAAATAAATAAACCTTGAGAAGGGACAGTCTCAAAGGGCTGCACAGACCACAGATTATTGCAAACCACAGACTATTATGACACCATCCCCTGATCTAAAAACTACATGAGGGCAAGGAAAAACTCAAAACCTCAATACGAGGAAAATGAACAAACCTTGAGAAGGGACAGTCTCAAGGGGCTGCACAGACCACAGATTTTTGCAAACCACAGACTATTATGACACCATCCCCTGATCTAAAACCTACATAAGGGCAAGGAAAAACTCAAAAACCTCATCATGAGGTACATGAAGAAACCTTGAGAAGGGACAGTCTCAAAGGGCTGCACAGACCACAGATTATTGCAAACCACAGACTATTATGACACCATCCCCTGATCTAAAACCTACTTGAAGGCAAGGAAAAACTCAAAAACCTCAACATGAGGAAAATAAAGAAACCTTGAGAAGGGACAGTTTCAAAGGGCTGCACAGACCACAGACTATTATGAGACCATAATACTCCTGGGGCGGCAGTAGCTCAGGAGATAGAGCGCTCGTCTTGGGATCAAGGAATTCCAGTTCGAATCCCGGCTCGTCCGTGTTACATGTCGAAATGTCCTTGGGTAAGACACTGAACCCCTAATACCCCCAATAAGCAGGTTAGCGCCTTACATGGCTGCAAATGCTTATATTCCCTATCCCTTCGTTTTCCCTATTAAATACACCAATGTAATAATATTAATAATAACAGTTATGATATAACAATAGCAACAATAACAACAAAGTTAATCATAGTTCTAGACACACTATTCCCAATCTCTCGTATCACTCATACCCCATTTTCTTCATCTCTGTATTCCGCCAGCAATGTTTTTTTGTATTTAAATTTGTACAAGTGAATGGTTGGACATTGTAATCGTCTTGTAAAGTGTTCCAAAGTTTGACTCCACACACAGAGAGACACATACTTTTCCTGGTGGTTCTCACCTTTGGGATTATGAATTGACTACAGCCCCTTAAATTATAATTTCCCTCTTTCTGAATGAATAATTTATGGATGTTTCTTTGCACTATGTTTTTGTTGACCTTAAATAGCAGTTGTGCAGTGAAAAATTTTAATAAATCACCAATTTCAATCATTTGGACTGCAGGAATAAAATATTAGAATGATCTCGATATCCTACCCTGTGTATGGTTCTAATTGCACGTTTTTGGAGGATAAAAATGATTGCCCCAGACTTCTGCACAATATGTTAAGTTAAAATACCTTAGTATTTTAATGGGAAAAAAAAGATAACATTAATCATATACCGTAAATTCCGGATTATAAGCCGCTACTTTTTTCCCTAACTTTCAACCTTGCGGCTTATTCCGTAATGCGGCCAATTTATGTCATTTTTCTAACGGCGGCTAGCGGCGCTCGGGTGTTGCTACCATTAACTGCCCTGTCAAAGCTATATCATTATTAAAGCTTTGAAAACTCTCTCGGTGTACCGTCTTTATTTGTAAATATGTGTAACCCATGTATAAAATGTATTTGCAACTGTATATTTTTGTAATGTATTTATTTGTATTTATTTTAGAGACTTATTCTGATATGTTTTGCACGGGTGAATTAAAAAGGAGGGGCGGAACAAACGCGGGGTGCCGAGTTGAAGTGGGGACCGCTAAAGGTGAGGGACAGACAAGGAAAGAAGAGGGGGTAAAAAGTTGGTTAAAGAAAATAGGAGTTGCGTTAGTAAATGTGTTCATCTGATATATTTTTCCCACCCTTACCTTTGGAAATATACACTTTTTTCCTTGGATTGCTTTCAACGGACTCTGCAGGTCTGCATGAAATCTTAAGTACCGGTATCATTTTCCGTTCATTTTGCCGGCTGAGATTTTTGGACTGTGGACTTTAATGAAGAACATTTAGTTTCAATCGCGGGACTTGAAGTCGGGTTTGGGTTAATTTTGTGTTTGTGTTACATGTTTAAATGTGGGCGCATGCGGCTTATATACAGGTGCGGCTTGTGTATGTACTGTTGAAGATAAGACCAATTTGTTGAATCGTCTCATACGTGTTCAAAGAAATGCAGGAATCAAAATGACGTAAGAGGGAGTTCTTTTTATTGATACACAATTTCAACAAGAGACTCAGCGAATCAAAGATATGGGTGTGTCTTTATAGTTTTCAACATAGCACGTGTACCCGGTTTGGCCCTGTCCCTTTTCACGCCTGAAGGCGTACATGCCCAGGGTTCCGTCCTTATTTGGAAGTGTTCTTAAGTTCATGCCAGTTTATGTCACCTTGCCCTTTGCCGTTATCTGTTGTCCTCCCTTAAGGAGGATTGTTTATACTAATTCGTCCGCGAGATGGAAACAACATTTCTCCCAACTGTAAGCAAGTCTTTCTACATCAGGGTTGTCAAACTCATTGTATCTCGGGGGCCACACGATAGAACCAACATTCTGTCGGGGGCCGGACGAGTAGATTAAAGAGAAAGAAAAAGAGAGATAAGAAATAAGAGAAAGAGGGAGGGAAAAGGAGAGAGGGCACGACAAAGAAAGAAAAGAGGGAGAGAGCGTGAGAAACAAAAGATAAAAAGTTGTGAGAGGGGGGGGGAAGAAAGGGAGAGGAAGAAAGAAATCCAAAGAGAAATGGAAAGACAGAAGGAGAGAAAAGAGAAATGGAAGCGCAAAGGGTATGAAGAGAGAAAGAGAAGAGACAAAGAAAAGAGAAATGAAAGCGCAAAGGGTATGAAGAGAGAAAGAGAAGAGAGACAAAGAACAACAAAGGAAGAGAAAAATAAAGAAAGAGAGGAGAGACAAAGAGCAACAAAGGAAGAGAAAAGGAGAGACACAGAGCGTGAAAGAGACAAAGAGGGGGGGAAAGGGGTGGAAAAGAGAGAGACAGAGAGAGAGAGACAGAGAGAGAGAGAGAGACAGAGAGAGAGAGAGAGAGAGAGAGAGACAGAGAGAGAGAGAGAGAGAGAGAGAGAGAGAGAGAAATAAATACAAGTACAGTGTCTTTGTTCGAGGCACCTGGCTTTGGCAACATCAGGTTGACATATTTCAACCTGCAGCTTGTTTTTCTCTTGCGCTTCTCTGAGTGTTGTCTCGCGGGCCGGATTCAATCCCTTAGCGGGCCTGATCTGGCCAGCGGGCCGCCTGTTTGGCACCTGTGTTCTACATGTCTTTCTAAATGTATGCAAATCTACTCTACAAATGCAAGTTTATTTTCTTCAACAGTACAAAATCGGTTTTCCTCTTAAAATGCGGTGGGTGCGGCTTATAATCAGGTGCGCTCTATAGTCCGGAATTTAAGGTAATAATCTTCAAACAACGAGTCAAGCCCCTTCCCCCTCCGCCTCAATTGACTTCATCCGCTAGCAACTTTGATGCAGCGATGTTGTTTCCCTCCTCACGTATTAATTAAACTTCATCAAAGTCAGCAGATTACAGCGCTGGAGAAGGCGTCGCTCGGGGCTAGCTAAAGCCTTTGCGGCGCTTCGAGTATTAGCATGTTATTAAGTTGCGCTTGGAGTATTAGCATGCTATTAAGTCGCTTTAATAGGAACCTTCCCGCTTTGGGAATGCAAAACAGAAAGGGACCTTGCTTGGCGATGCGTTCGAGGGCCACGCGGACATCGGGGAAGTCGGCCTGTCGGAAAATACGAGCTTTTCTCGAGACGTTCTCGCGATGAGCCATTTATATTCACAGACAATGTGAGGGACGCTTGTATACTCTCCCCTCCGGGTATTTGATATTTCTTTTCAAAGGAAAGTAGAGAGAAAGTCCAAAAGTTCGTTCTAGGTCAGGGGTGTCCAACTCATTTGAACTCGGGGGCCACACGATAGAACAAACATTCGGTCGGGGGCCGGACTAGTCGATTCAAGAGAAAGAAAAAAGAGATAAAGTTATAAGAGAAAGAGGGAGGGAAAAGGACAAAGAAAGACAAAGAGAGAGAGGGAGAGAGCGTGAGAAACAAAAGATAAAAAGTTGTGAGAGAGGGGGAAAAGAAAGGGAGAGGAAGAAAGAAATCCAAAGAGAAATAGAAAGACGGAAGGAGAGAAAGGAGAAAATAAAGCGCGAAGGAGAAAGAGAAAAGAGAGAGAAAAAAGAAGTTGGAGCAAAAAGACACAGAGAGAGAAAGAGACAAAGACCAACAAAGGAAGAGAAAAAGCGAGACACAGAGAGTGAGAGAGACGGACAGAGAGTGGGAGAAAAGGGGTTGAAAAGAGAGAGAGAGAGAGAGAGAGAGAGAGAGAGAGAGAGAGAGAGAGAGAGAGAGAGAGAGAGAGAGAGCACGAGAAACAAAAGATAAAAAGTTGTGAGAGAGGGGGAAAAGAAAGGGAGAGGAAGAAAGAAATCCAAAGAGAAATAGAAAGACGGAAGGAGAGAAAAGAGAAAAGAAAGCGCGAAGGGTATGAATAGAGAAAGAGAAAAGTAAAAAAGTAAGTTAGAGCAAAAGAGATTAAAAGACAGAGAGAGAAAGAGACAAAGGAAAAGAAAAAGCGAGACACAGAGAGTGAGAGAGACGGACAGAGAGTGGAAGAAAAGGGGTGGAAAAGAGAGAGAGAGAGAGAGAGAGAGAGAGACCACGAGAAACAAAAGATAAAAAGTTGTGAGAGAGGGGCAAAAGAAAGGGAGAGGAAGAAAGAAATCCAAAGAGAAATAGAATAACAGAAGGAGAGAAAAGAGAAAAGAAAGCGGGAAGGAGAAAGAGAAAAGAGAAAAAGGAAAAAAAGAAGTTAGAGCAAAATAGGTTAAAAAGACACAGAGAGAGAAAGAGACAAAGGAAGAGAAAAAGCGAGACACAGTGAGTGAAAGAGACAGACAGAGAGGGGGAAAAGAAAGGGAGAGGAAGAGAGAAATCCAAAGAGAAATAGAAAGGCAGAAGGAGAGAAAAGAGAAAAGAAAGCGCAAAGGGTAGGAAGAGAGAAAGAGAAAAGGAAAAAAGGAAGTTAGAGCAAAAGAGGTTAAAAGACACAGAGAGAGTAAAAGACAAAGAGCAACAAAGGAAGAGAAAAAGAGAGACACATAGAGTGAAAGAGACAGAGTGGGAGAAGAGGGGTGGAAAAGAGAGAGAGAGAGAGACCACGAGAAACAAAAGATAAAAAGTTGTGAGAGAGGGGCAAAAGAAAGGGAGAGGAAGAAAGAAATCCAAAGAGAAATAGAATAACAGAAGGAGAGAAAAGAGAAAAGGAAGCGGGAAGGAGAAAGAGAAAAGAGAAAAAGGAAAAAAAGTAGTTAGAGCAAAATAGGTTAAAAAGACACAGAGAGAGAAAGAGACAAAGGAAGAGAAAAAGCGAGACACAGAGAGTGAAAGAGACAGACAGAGAGGGGGAAAAGAAAGGGAGAGGAAGAAAGAAATCCAAAGAGAAATAGATAGACAGAAGGAGAGAAAAGAGAATGGAAAGCACGAAGGGTATGAAGAGAGAAAGAGAAAAGGAAAAAAGGAAGTTAGAGTAAAAGAGGTTAAAAGACACAGAGAGAGTAAGAGACAAAGAGCAACAAAGGAAGGGAAAATGAGGGACACAGAGAGAGAGCGAGAGAGAGAGAGAGAGAGAGAAAAAAAGAGGGAGAAAGATAGAGAGAAAGAGAAAGAAAAAGAGAAAGAGGGGGAGAGAGAGAGAGAGAGAGAGAGAAATACAAGTACAGTGTCTTTGTGAGAGGAACCTGGCTTTGGCAACATCAAGTTGACATATTTCAACCTTTTTCTCTTGCGCTTCTCTGAGTGTTGTCTCGCGGGCCGGATTCAATCCCTTAGCGGGCCTGATCTGGCCCGCGGGCCTCCCATTTGACACCTGTGTTCTAGGTGAAGACTTGCTTCGAAAGATAGATAGATGGATAGATACTTGATTCATCCCCGTAGGGAAATTCACACTTCCAGCAGTATCCTTTTGTTGGTTTATGAACAGATTAACAGGATGGCCTCGGGGTGCTGTGTTGTCGTGTTGTGGTTTATTGGAGTCAAGCTTGACATAAGGAGAACACATTCGTTTAAAACGGGAAATTCCAGGCTTGTTTCTCCCGAGTTTAGATGTCAGCGAGTGTTATTGATAAAAACACTCGCTTGGTATGGATTAGCTTGCAGAATAACAACATTCCCCTGGCAAGCCGACCCCAACGAGTTTCTTAGAAATTGTGTAACTTTGGAGAATCGAAAGAGGACGAAAACGTTCTGGGGAAAAACATTGTGTCTGGTAGCGTGCATTTTGAGATAAACTCGTGCGTCATCGCGAGGGGGACGAACTAAGAATATGTCTGCTCAAAAAGGGTATAAAAAAGCTGATTGTCTCTTAGACGAAGGAGAACTCTGTTTTGGACTCTGACGAAGATAAATAAACGGCTCTCCCTCTCCCGCAAAAACTTCTGTGTACTTTTGTGCATATTTTGGGGCATATTTCTGCTCTGAAAGTAATTTAGCAACAGCGGAGTGGATGACGTCACACGCTAGGTCAAAAGTTTGACGTCCCTGCAGCAGATGGATATCAATATCATTTGAATGAGTCCAAATTAGCCTTTTTTTATACATACAGTACTTTATTTCATCTTCTGTATTGAAATCCATTATTACCCATCTCCTATGAAGCCCTTTCCCTGTTTATAAACAAGTGGGACATATTGTCACGGACCAGGAACGGAGACAGGACCCAATTGCGTTCGTTTACTCAGCTTTATCTGGAAGGAGGAAAGGACTTGCATCCACGATTGTCGGTCACAGGTAGCAGATAGCTGGGAACGCGGAAGTGGCAAAAAACGGTCGACGGCGGAGGAACAAAAACATAACCGGGTCCAGAAAAGAGCTCGGCAACGGGAATCAGACGGGAAACAGGGCTAGCATAGAATCAGGAGTCACAAAAGCTTGCCTATCGTGTCACGTAGGTTCGCAGACGATCCGACAATTGATGACAGGAAGGTGGGGGTTTAAAAAGAGGCAGGGAGCCAATCAGCGCCAAGGAACGGGCACAGGTGCCTCGCATCGGTAATCATGACACATATTAGAGCTGCGCAAGCATTGTTGAGGCAGAATTCATGTCAATTTATAGCAAAAGATGAAATGAAATGAAATGATCTGCATTTATATAGCGCTTTTCAAGTCAATGACTTCCCAAAGCACTTTACATTGTGCTCCACATTTCCCAATGTAAGGCGCTAACCTGCTTATTGGGGGTATTAGGGGTTCAGTGTCTTACCCAAGGAGACTTCGACATGTAACATGGAGAAGCCTTCACGAAATGAAATGATCTGCATTTATATAGCGCTTTTCAAGTCAATGACTTCCCAAAGCACTTTACATTGTGCTTCACATTTCCCAATAGCGGCCGTGATCTGTGCAGCCATGTAAGGCGCTAACCTGCTTATTGGGGGTATTAGGGGTTCAGTGTCTTACCCAAGGACACTTTGACATCTAACACGGACAAGCAGGGATTCGAACTGGGATCCCTTAATCCAGGGGTGTCAAACTCATTTTAACTCGGGGGCCACACGATGGAACAAACATTCTGTCAGGGGCCGGACTAGTAGATTAAAGAGAAAGAAAAAGAGATAAAGAAATAAAAGGAAGAGGGAAGTAAAAGGAGAGAGGGCAGGACAAAGAAAGAAAAAGAGAGAGAGGGAGAGAGCGTGAGCAACAAAAGATAAAAAGTTGTGAGAGAGGGGGAAAAGAAAGGGAGAAGAAGAAAGAAATCCAAAGAGAAATAGAAAGATAGAAGGAGAGAAAAAAGAAAAGAAAGCGCAAAGGGTATGAAGAGAGAAAGAGAGAAAAAGAAAAAAGGAAGTTAGAGCAAAAGAGGTTAAAAGACACAGAGAGAAAGAGACAGAGAGCAACAAAGGATGAGAAAAAGAGACACAGAGAGTGAAAGAGACCGAGACAGAGTGGGAGAAAAGGGGTGGAAAAGAAACAGAGAGAGAAAGAGAGAAAGAGAGAGGGGGGGAGATAAAGACAAGTACAGTTTCTTTGTGAGAGGCACCTGGCTTTGGCAACATCAAGTTGCCATATTTCAACCTGCAGCTCGTTTTTCTCCTGCGCTTCTCTGAGTGTTGTCTCGCGGGCCGGATTCAATCCCTTAGCGGGCCCGATCTGGCCCGCGGGCCACCTCTTTGACACCTGTGCCTTAATCCTAAAACGATCGCTTTATCTCCTGAGCTACTGCCGCCCCCCAAAAGATCATAGATGGGAAGATATAAGAATAGCACAAATTATGCGCTAGCAGCAGGATAACGACTAATAAAAACTAGAAAACTTTTGATCAGCGTTGGATTCCTTAGCCTCGAAAGTGCTTGTATTTGGTGTACGAATCCTGTTTTTTTTGTCCTCTCGTCCGTCCATTGTCTTTCCACAACAGCAATTTATGCAAATACCGGCGACTCTGTATGCCGATCCCCGACATGGAGTTAATTTGCTTATTTTCCGGCCACTCGAGCGAGAAACGGATTTTTCTACATCTGACCTCCGCCGGCAAGGAGAAAAAAACAACGACGGAGCGTGAAAACCACAAAGGAGATGATGGGAAGCGCTTCTGTGCGAGACGCGCGATGAAATATCTTCTTTTCAGGCGGACAATTTCACCTTTTGCCGTCGGAGTCTTTCATCCGGGGATCGTCTCTGCGGGGGGGTTTCTAGTATTCGTTTCACTTCTGAAAAGTGATGGGTCCCGGGGACAAATCTATGGCTCCCCAAAATTTAGTGTTATCCAGGTTGAAATCGTAAATCGGCGACAAATATATACCGTCAATTCCGGACTATGAAGCACACCTGATTATAAGCCGCACCCACTACATTTCGGGAGGAAAACCGATTTTGTACATACCGTATTTTCCGCACTATAAGGCGCACCTAAAAGTCTTCATTTTTTTCAAAAGCTGACCATGCGCCTTATAATACAGTGCGCCTTATTTATGGATCAATTTTTAAATTGCAAAGATTTCCAACTAACTTGCAGCCACCGACTAGATTTTCCCCCGAACGCCAAGTAGTACGCGGTGTATCCTGGGATTTATTTACCGGCGTTTCATTGGCTAACCAATGTGTCAATCATCATTTGAATCGATCACTATTGGCTAAAGTTATTGGGAGCCTCGGATAGGCTAGAGGGCCGAAACAAACCCTGCAATTGGCCGAAAAAGATGTGTCAATCATCCGTTAAATCGATCACTATTGGCTGAAGTTATTCGGAGCCTCGGATTGGCTAGATGGCCAAAACAAACCCTGCAATTGGCCGAGTTTAGCAATGGCGTAGCAAGCTTAGCAAGCTTGCTCAAGTACACCATAAAGAAACATGTTTTATTAGTCTGTATTTGCAAATAATTTACTCTCCTGGATTTACTTCATCACGGTTGTAAGAAGACCATGATTGCGTATCATTATTGAACGTGAGAACTTAGGTGAGCTATGCGGCTTTATATTTTCCCGGTATCTCGTTTTAGAACGATCTTGATGTTGCTGTGATGAGTTGAGTGAATTCAACTCAATTCCAAGTGTTTATCGTCATATGCACGGTAAAGTTGCGAGCGAAAAAGAAAATAGAAACTAGGGAATGGTTGGCATTTCTTGAATCCCAAGACTTTAACCTTCCGAATGATGGAACGATGCATTTGAGTGACATCGTACGGACACCGCATATTTGCATCTTTGCAAGCTTTGGGAATGTTAAGGGGGTAAGAAGTTGGACTGAACCATCTGACTGTTTTGTTCCCACTGTAGCGCCTTATAATCCGGTGCGTCTTATGTATGTCAAAAATAGGACCAAAAACTATTTTTTGGGGGTGCGCCCTATAACCCGGTGCGCCATATAGTGCGGAAAATACGGTACACAAGCCGCACCTGTATAATAGCCGCATGCGCCCAAATTGAAAAAACGCATTTCAAACACGAAATTAACCAATACTCGATTAAGTCCAAAGAACAACAGCCGGCAAATTGAACGGAAAATGATACCGGTAGTTAAAATTTAATGCAGACCTGCAAAGTCCGGGTGCCAGTTGAAAGTAATCCAAGGAAAAAAGTGTATATTTCCAAAGGTAAGGGTGGGGAAAATATATATCCACTATTGTCGGCCGTGTCCACAAACACGTCTCACCTTTACTCCACTTCCCGTCAGCCCGCGTTTGCCCTGCCCCTTCTTTCTCATTTGCTCGTACAAAACATGAAAACATAATGAGTGATGGATGTTGTGTTAATGTTGTTGTATAGTGGGGGAAAATGACATAACAAAGGCCCAAAATGAACAGAAAATGATACCGGTACTTAAGGTTTGACGCAGACCTGCAGAGTCCGGGTACCCGTTGAAACTAATCCAAGGAAAAAAAGTCTATATTTCCAAAGGTAAGGGTGGGGAAAATATATATCCACTATTGTCGGCCGCGTCCACAAACACGTCTCACCTTTACTCCACTTCCCATCAGCCCGCGTTTGCCCCGCCCCTTCTTTCTCATTTGCTCGTACAAAACATGAAAACATAATGAGTGATGGATGTTGTGTTAATGTTGTTGTATAGTGGGGGAAAATGACATAACAAAGGCCCAAAATGAACAGAAAATGATACCGGTACTTAAGGTTTGACGCAGACCTGCAGAGTCCGGGTACCCGTTGAAACTAATCCAAGGAAAAAAAGTCTATATTTCCAAAGGTAAGGGTGGGGAAAATATATATCCACTATTGTCGGCCGCGTCCACAAACACGTCTCACCTTTACTCCACTTCCCATCAGCCCGCGTTTGCCCCGCCCCTTCTTTCTCATTTGCTCGTACAAAACATGAAAACATAATGAGTGATGGATGTTGTGTTAATGTTGTTGTATAGTGGGGGAAAATGACATAACAAAGGCCCAAAATGAACAGAAAATGATACCGGTACTTAAGGTTTGACGCAGACCTGCAGAGTCCAGGTACCCGTTGAAACTAATCCAAGGAAAAAAAGTCTACATTTCCAAAGGTAAGGGCGGGAAAAATATATATCCACTATTGTCCGCCGCGACAACAGGTGTCACTCACCTTTACCCCACTTCCCGTCAGCCCGCGTTTGCTCCGCCCCTCTTTTTTAATTCGCAAAATATATCAGAATAAGTTTATAAAATAAATACATAACAAAAATATACAGTTGCAAATACATATTATACATGGTTACACACATTTACAAAGAAAGACGGTACACCGAGAGAGTTTTCAAAGCTTTAATTATAATATTATAACTTTCATCCCAAACCGTGCCGGTGAAGGGTAGCAAAACGCTACTAGCAACACGCTTGCAACACAGTAAATGGGTCTGTGCCTATTTTGTTGCAAATCGCATGATGAGGAAATGTCTACGCTAATTTAATTTGTGCACAAGCTAAGAACTTGCTGTCTAAATCTTACCTTTTGTACTCAAGCGCCGCTGGCGGCCTTTAGAAAAATGACATAAATTGGCCGCATCACTGAATAAGCCGCAGGGTTGAACGTTTGGGAAAAAAGTAGCGGCTTATAGTCCGGAATTTACGGTATATGATTAATGTTATCTTTTTTTTCATTAAAATACTAAGGTATTTTAATTTAACATATTGTGCAAAAGTCTGGGGCAATCATTTTTATCCTCCAAAAACGTGCAATTAGAAACATACACAGGGTAGGATATCGAGATCAAACGTGGGCTGACAGGAAGTGGGGTAAAGGTGAGTGAGACCTGTTGTCGCGGCGGACAATAGCGGATATATATTTTTCCCACCCTTACCTTTGGAAATATAGACTTTTTTTCCTTGGATTAGTTTCAACGGGTACCCGGACTCTGCAGGTCTGCGTCAAACCTTAAGTACCGGTATCATTTTCTGTTCATTTTGGCCCTTCGTTATGTCATTTTCCCCCACTATACAACAACATTAACACAGCATCCATCACTCATTATGTTTCCATGTTACCCTGTGGAATATGCTGTTTTTGGCCCCTCTTTATGGCATTTTCCCCCACAATACAGCGACATTAACACAGCATCCATCACTCATTATGTATCTATGTTACCCTGTGGAATATGCTGTTTTTGGCCCCTCTTTATGGCATTTTCCCCCACAATACAGCGACATTAACACAGCATCCATCACTTATTATGTTTTCACGTTACCCTGTGAAATACGCTCTTCTTTTGGCCCCTCTTTATGGCATTTTCTCCACTATACGACAACAACACGACATTTTTAGCTTATGATGTTTTCATATCACCGTGTGACATACGCAGTTTTTTGGGCCCCTCTTTATGGCATTTTCCCCACTCTACGAAAATAACTCTGTATCTCCGTAGCTTACAATGTTTTGTGGAATCAGTTGTTTTTCGGCCTCTCTTTATGGCATTTTCCCCACTATACGACAACATTAACACAGCATCCATCACTTTTTATGTTTTCATGTTACTGTACCATGTGGGCTCTTCTTTTGACCCCTCTTTATGGTGTTTTCCCCACTATACGGCAACGACAGGGCGTCCATAACTTATGATATTTCAAATTTAGCATGTGGAATACGCTGGTTTTTGACCCCTCTTTATGGCATTTCCCCCCACAATGCAACAACATTAACACAGCATCCATCACTCATTATGTTTTCATGTTACCATGTGGAATAAGCTCTTCTTTTGACCCCTCTTTATGGTATTTTCCCCACTATACAACGACAACAGGCCGTCCATAATTTATGATATTTTAACGTTAGCATATGGGATATGTTGCTTTTTGGGCCTTCCTTATGTCATTTTCCCCCACTATACAACAACATTAACACAGCATCCATCACTCATTATGTTTCCATGTTACCCTGTGGAATATGCTGTTTTTGGCCCCTCTTTATGGCATTTTCCCCCACAATACAGCGACATTAACACAGCATCCATCACTTATTATGTTTTCACGTTATCCTGTGAAATACGCTCTTCTTTTGGCCCCTCTTTATGGCATTTCCCCCACTAAACGACAACAACACGACATTTTTAGCTTATGATGTTTTCATATCCCCGTGTGGCATACGCAGTTTTTTGGGCCCCTCTTTATGGCATTTTCCCCACTCTACGAAAACAACTCTGTATCTCCGTAGCTTACAATGTTTTGTGGAATCAGTTGTTTTTCGGCCTCTCTTTATGGCATTTTCCCCACTATACGACAACATTAACACAGCATCCATCACTTTTTATGTTTTCATGTTACTGTACCATGTGGGCTCTTCTTTTGACCCCTCTTTATGGTGTTTTCCCCACTCTACGACAACGACAGGGCGTCCATAACTTATGATATTTCAAATTTAGCATGTGGAATACACTGGTTTTTGGCCCCTCTTTATGGCATTTCCCCCCACAATGCAACAACATTAACACAGCATCCATCACTCATTATGTTTTCATGTTACCATGTGGAATAAGCTCTTCTTTTGACCCCTCTTTATGGTATTTTCCCCACTATACAACGACAACAGGCCGTCCATAATTTATGATATTTTAACGTTAGCATATGGGATATGTTGCTTTTTGGGCCTTCCTTATGTCATTTTCCCCCACTATACAACAACATTAACACAGCATCCATCACTCATTATGTTTCCATGTTACCCTGTGGAATATGCTGTTTTTGGCCCCTCTTTATGGCATTTTCCCCCACAATACAGCGACATTAACACAGCATCCATCACTTATTATGTTTTCACGTTATCCTGTGAAATACGCTCTTCTTTTGGCCCCTCTTTATGGCATTTCCCCCACTAAACGACAACAACACGACATTTTTAGCTTATGATGTTTTCATATCCCCGTGTGGCATACGCAGTTTTTTGGGCCCCTCTTTATGGCATTTTCCCCACTCTACGAAAACAACTCTGTATCTCCGTAGCTTACAATGTTTTGTGGAATCAGTTGTTTTTCGGCCTCTCTTTATGGCATTTTCCCCACTATACGACAACATTAACACAGCATCCATCACTTTTTATGTTTTCATGTTACTGTACCATGTGGGCTCTTCTTTTGACCCCTCTTTATGGTGTTTTCCCCACTCTACGACAACGACAGGGCGTCCATAACTTATGATATTTCAAATTTAGCATGTGGAATACACTGGTTTTTGGCCCCTCTTTATGGCATTTCCCCCCACAATGCAACAACATTAACACAGCATCCATCACTCATTATGTTTTCATGTTACCATGTGGAATACGCTCTTCTTTTGACCCCTCTTTATGGTATTTTCCCCACTATACAACAACGACAGGCCGTCCATAATTTATGATATTTTAACGTTAGCATATGGTATATGTTGCTTTTTGGGCCTTCCTTATGTCATTTTCCCCCACTATACAACATCATTAACACAGCATCCATCACTCATTATGTTTTCATGTTACCCTGTGAAATACGCTCTTCTTTTGGCCCCTCTTTATGGCATTTCCCCCACTAAACGACAACAACACGACATTTTTAGCTTATGATGTTTTCATATCCCCATGTGGCATACGCAGTTTTTTGACCCCTCTTTATGGCATTTTCTCCACTATACAACAACATTCACACAGCATCCATCACTCATTATGTTTTCATGTTACCCTGTGGAATATGCTGTTTTTGGCCCCTCTTTATGGCATTTTCCCCCACAATACAGCAACATTAACACAGCATCCATCACTTATTATGTTTTCACGTTATCCTGTGAAATATGCTCTTCTTTTGGCCCCTCTTTATGGCATTTTCTCCACTATTCGACAACGACACGACATTTTTAGCTTATGATGTTTTCATATCACCGTGTGGCATACGCAGTTTTTTGGGCCCCTCTTTATGGCATTTGCCCCACTCTACAAAAATAACTCCGTAGCTTACAATGTTTTCACGTTACCCTGTGGAATCTGTTGTTTTTCGGCCCCTCTTTATGGCATTTACCTCACTATACGACAACACGGCATCCTAGCATACAATGTTTTCACGTTTCAGTGACAAGACAGCGATCAAAAACTACCTTTCTCGTCATGTATTTTTTATGCTATGGATCCCAAAGATTGCCAAGATGCTAGAGGGGGAAGCAAAAACATGATAACCATGGAAACAAAGCTTGCGATGCTCAAGAATTGCGTACGGTATAAAAACCTGGTGAGTTCGGTATTGGGTTGGGTCTTTCAATTTGAAGCCGGACGGTTTGTCGGCGCTAATCCGGTCTTTCAGATATGTTCTCATCTGGTTGAAACGATTACCGAGGCGGCGGGAAAATGCTCGATCGATTGTTGCTTCCCTTCAGGGAAAATCGGTGCAGTTATTGACAAAATGGTTTGCGTGCCCTGTTGCTAATGTGAGCTGATGTCTCGAGAGAGGAATGCATCTGCTCCGGGCTTTTTCCCCTTAAATAATGACAGCGGGTGAAGAATTCATCCCCAGCCTATTTACATCCATGTTTTGTTATTGATTTATCTATCGATTTCTTTATACAGTGATCCCTCGGTTATCGCGGTCAATGGGGACCAAGACCACCCGTGAAAACTGAAAATCAGCGAAGTAGCGGCGGCCCTTCAAAAATGCTTAAAAAAATGTATACAGGTATACAGTATACCCCCCTGTATACAGTACATCATATAGAATACGGGTAGAGAGAGAGAGAGAGAGTGAAATTCATGTTATAACAAAAAAAAAACTAAAATATGTTGTATGTACACGGAATAGGACTGCGGCGAAACCACTACGAACCATTCAGTATGATTGTATTAACCGCTCAACCACATGCAGCCATCGCAGTTTTTTTCGCTTGTTATTGTATTTTCCGCACTATAAGGCGCACCTAAAAGTCTTAATTTTTTTTTAAAAGCTGACCATGCGCCTTATAATACAGTGCGCCTTATAGATGGATCAATATTAAGTCGCAAAGTCTTGCAACCAATCCAAGCAGCCGCCGACTAGATTTTCCCCCGAAGGCGAAGTCGTCCGTGGTGTATGCTGGGATTTATATACCGGCGTTTCATTGGCTAACCAATGTGTCAATCATCATTTGAATCGATCGCTATTGGTTAAAGTTATTCGGAGGTAAAAGGGGCGGATCTTTTTTATCATTTACAGGCTCGTATAGGCTAAAGGGGCAAAAAAGCCTGCAATTGGCTGAAAAAGATGAATAGCAAGTGTGGTTGTCTACGGCATAGAGGAAACATGTTTTACCATTCTGTATTTGTAAATATTTGACTCTCCTGGATTTACTACACTCACGGATATAAGAGGACCATGTTTGCACATTATTATTGAACACAACAACTTCGGTGAGCTACTCCGGCTATATATTTTCCCTGTATCTTGTTTCAGACTGAACTCGATGTTTCTGTGATAAGCGGTGCAGATAATGGATGGAATGGAGTGTCGATTTTTAAATTAAACTCAATTCCAAGTGTTTATTGTCATATGCACAGTAAAGTTGCGAGCGAAAAAGAAAATAGAAACTAAGGAATGGTTGGCATTTCTTGAATCCCAAGACTTTAACCTTCCGAATGATATTTGGAACGATGCATTTGAGTGACATCGTACGGACACCGCATCCGCACCTGTCTAGGACACGTATTTGCTTCTTTGCAAGCTTTGGGAATGTTAAGGGGGTAATAAGTTGGACTGAATCATCTGACTGTTTTGTTCCCATTGTAGCGCCTTATAATCTGGTGCGTCTTATGTATGTCAAATATAGGACCAAAAACTATTTTTTCGGGGTGCGCCCTATAACCCGGTGCGCCTTGTAGTGCGGAAAATACGGTACTTACGTCGCTTCGCCGAGTTCCTCCATGATCAACAGCGCCACATAAGAAGGGGGTGAGGTGGGAGGAGTTAAAGGAGGGGGGGAGCGAAGCGGTAACTCACCATGACTAAGCATTGTTACAGGGCCTCCCCCTCCCCTTCACAATAAGAGTGTCCACACCGTGTCCTTTTTATTGAGAAGGTAAGGTAGATTTTTTTAAACCCGCGAAGCTCTGAACCCGCAAAAGTGGAACCGCGAACTAGCGAGGTTCCACCGTATCTATACTCATTTACTCCGACACTCAGAACGTCATGTTCTGTGCTTTTAGTAGGTTTTTTCAAAAATTGTGATGGGACAAGGCGTTTTTCATAATAGATGAGGGCACTTTGTAGCTTCATCCACACATCCAACCTTTTCTACCTTTCATGTTTTGTTCAGTTAGCGTCCCAACATATCACGCGTGTCTTCCTTTCCTGTTTTTGTTCGATGTGCCTGCAATATAGTTCATGAAATTGTTATTTTTTTGCCCAAGGACGGAAATGTTTCTTCTGTCGTCTACCTTTCATGTTTTGTTTTGTTACAGCCGGTTGGTGTTGGAACGGCGTGTAGTTCCATACACCCTGAGTATGTTCGTCGTGCGTCTTTATTCTTTCGTGCTTTACTCAGTTGATGTTCCATCATATCCTGTTTTTTTTATTTTTATCATTTGTTCAGTTCGAACTAGTTGGCGTTCCAACGGCTCTTGTCAAGTCTTTCAGGTTTTGTTCCATTGAAGTTAGTCGGTGTTTTAACATGGTTTCGTTTTATTTATCCACGCGTGATTTAGTATTTTGTTCAGTTAGGAAAAAATAAGTACTTTTCTGCATTTTCTTCCTTTCACATTTTGTTCAGTTACAGCTAGTTAGTGTCCTTGGTCTGGGCCTCATAGAACTCCTGTTCTGTCCATGGGTGTAAATGTTTTTTGTGTTGTGGACATTTATGTTTTGTTCAGTTAGAGCTGATGGTGATGGAACAATATGTAGTTGTTCTTTCCATGCTTAAGTATGTTCCATGCATCCTCTTCCCTTTATATTTTGTTGGTATTCCACCATATCCTGCTTATCCCTTTCATGTTTTGTTCAGTAAATGCTAGTTGGTGATTAAACATATCCTGCGTTGTCTTCCTTTCATGATTTGATCTATTAGAACTGGTTGGTGTTGGACAATTATGTAGTTGTTCCTTCCATGCTTGAGTGTGTTCTTTGCTTCCCTCCTTTTGTGTTTGGTTCAGTTATAACCAGTTGGAATGCTACTTAATGCCTTTTCTTGTTTTGTTCAGTTAGAGCTGGGTAATGTTCGAATATAATGTTGTTATTTTATCCACGTGTAAATATGTTCCCTTCATCCTCCTTCTTTTGTGTTTTGTTTAGTTAGATCCACTTGGCATCACCTTATAAACTGCCTCTTCTTTCTTTTATGTTAGATCTAGTTTCTCATGTAACATACCTTGTTTTGTATTCCTTTCATGTTTTGTTATGATACGGCTGGTAGGTGATGGAACATTATGGAATTGTTCAATCGAGGCGTGAGTATGTTTCCTGTCCCTTTCTGGTAGAATACGTTGGTATCTCACCATAGCTTCCCCTTTCCTTTCATGTTTTGTTCAGTTAGAGCTTGGTAATGTTCGAATATAATGTTGTTCTTTTATCCAGGTGTAAATATGTTCCCTTCATCCTCCTTCTTTTGTGTTTTGTTTAGTTAGATCCACTTGGCATCACCTTATAAGCTTCCTCTTCCTTATTTTATGTTAGATCTAGTTTCTCATGTAACATACCTTGTTTTTTATACCTTTCATGTTTTGTTATGATACGGCTGGTGGGTGTTGGAACATTATTGGATTGTTCAATCGAGGCGTGAGTATGTTCCCTGTCCCTTTCTGGTAGAATACGTTGGTATCTCATCATAGCTTCCCCTTTACTTTCATGTTTTGTTCAGTTAGAGCTTGGTAATGTTCGAATATAATGTTGTTCTTTTGTCCAGGTGTAAATATGTTCCCTTCATCCTCCTGCTTTTGTGTTTTGTTTAGTTAGATCCACTTGGCATCACCTTATAAGCTTCCTCTTCCTTATTTTATGTTAGATCTAGTTTCTCATGTAACATACCTTGTTTTTTATACCTTTCATGTTTTGTTATGATACGGCTGGTGGGTGTTGGAACATTATTGGATTGTTCAATCGAGGCGTGAGTATGTTCCCTCTCCCTTTCTGGTAGAATACGTTGGTATCTCATCATAGCTTCCCCTTTACTTTCATGTTTTGTTCAGTTAGAGCTCGGTAATGTTCGAATATAATGTTCTTTTATCCAGGTGTAAATATGTTCCCTTCATCCTCTTTCTTTTGTCTTTTGTTTAGTTAGATCCACTTGGCATCACCTTATAAGCTTCCTCTTCCTTCTTTTATGTTAGATCTAGTTTCTCATGTAACATACCTTGTTTTGTATACCTTTCATGTTTTGTTATGATACGGCTGGTAGGTGTTTATGGAATTATGGAATTGTTCAATCGAGGTGTGAGTATGTTCCCTGTTCCTTTCTGGTAGAATTGGTATCTCACCATAGCTTCCCCTTTCCTTTCATGTTTTGTTCAGTTAGAGCTAGTTAGCATTTCAATATTATGTAGCAGGGATATATTGCCGGGTTAAAGTAACTTTGATGTTCGATAGATCCTTGTAAACTTCCTTGTTCTGTCTCTGTACACTCTCTGCAACCATTTATTTTCTTCCTGTAAACAAATCCTTTTCTAAAATCGTATTTTCTGGGAAGCCGACACAAAAAATGACGTTCGTCCGATAAGAATGGCGGATGACGTGTCACTCTTTAGCAAAGTGGAACCATTGAGAGGGAAAAGAGCGATTCTTTTTAGTGGATTTTCTTTTCAACGTCATTGTAACTGCCCGGAAACCTCATTTTGGCATTTGTGAATAGGAAAATGGGTCATGCAGACTTTTCGCTCACCTTTCAACTCGTCAGGCACCATCATCTCCTTTTCCCTCGAAATATTCTTTGAAAAATATTCGTATCGCACGAGAGCTGTGAAAGAAAGGTGCTCGGGGATAATGGAATGAATGAAATGCGGGCATTCACACCAAATCAATGCTCATTTCTGGTGAATTGCATGAGTTGATGTATCAAAAAAAGCTTTATTTTTTTCTTCCTTCTCTGCATCCACCTGCTACTTCACTGGACCAGCTCAAGACGGGTAACGCCAAATGTAAAAAAACATTTTATGTGTTCTTTCAAGATTTATCACGATATCATTTTCACGTGTTAAAAAATATCGTCCTAGGAATTGGCTATTCAATAAACTATTTTACACAAGAAAGTGAACGGGCCAACAGAATAATTTAATGATATACAAATTTAGAAGATTTATGATATAAATTACGGTAGTATGAGCAGCTACATATATTTGTATTTATTTTTTAAATGTAACATGTATTTGTAATCATAATATATTAAAAAAACATCCTAGCAATATTAAAGATTTTTGTGACACATGACAGAATTTTTTGTGTAGGATTTATTTCCTAAAGCTCGCAGTGACGCTAAAGGTAGAAGCAAAAACACGATAACCATGGAAACAAAGCTTGAAATATAACGCAGGCACAAGAACTATTCCCCTTGCTAAATTGCATGGCCAAAACCGATTGACGATCAGGTGTGTTTGACCTCAAATTTTTTTGAATCTTTTCATATAATCAAGTGCAATTGCACCTTCGCTACACTAGGGAGCAGTGGCACTCTCATTTAACCTCCACATAAAATAATTAAGAAGCACTGAAAGAATTCTTTTAAAGGCATGACCATTTTTGCAAGTTGATGAATTAAAATAAGCTATAGTTTGCATCTCTTCCTTCTCTGCATCCACCTGCTACCTGACTGTACCAGCTCCAGACAGGTAACACCAAATATAAATTACATTTTATGTGTTCCTTCAAGATTTATCACAATATCATTTTCACGTGTTAAAAGATATCATCCTAGTAATTGGCTATTCAATAAACTGTTTTTCACAAGAAAGTTAACGGGCCAACAGAATTATTTATAGAATTTAGAGAATTTACTATATGAAATGGTATTAGCTGCCACATATATTTTTATTTATTTTTTAAATGTAACATCTATATTTATAATCGTAATACATTTTACTAAAAATTTCAGGCACTATTAAAGATTTTTAAATGTATTTTTTTAAAAAGACATTTTTGTGATAAATGACTGAATTTTTTTTGTAAGATTTATTTCCTATAGCTTGCAGTGACGCTAAAGATAGAATCAATAACATGATAACCATGGCAACAAAGCTTGAAATCCCCTCGCTAAATTGCATAGCCATAACCGATTGACGATCAGGATTTTTGCTAAAAAAGAGCGATGAAAACGGTGGTCCTCAAATAGTGGGGCAGGTGCATTTGACCTGAAATTTGTTTTTAATCCTTTCATAGAATCAAGTGCAATCGCACCTCCGCTACACTAGGGAGCAGTGGCACTCTCATTTAACCTCCACATAAAATAATTAAGAAGCACTGAATGAAATCTCTCAAAGGCATGACCATTTTTGCAAGTTGATGTATTAAAAAAACCTTTAGTTTGCATCCTCCTTCTTCCTTCTTTGCATCCACCTGCTACTTCACTGTACCAGCTCAAGACAGGTAACACCAAATATAAATTACATTTCATTTTACTTTCACATGTTTATGACACCTAAATAGCAATTAATATTCACTATTTTATGTTTTTATTTGGAGTACTGGTGGTTCAAAGCTAATTAGCATTGATTGAAATACCCCGCTACACAGCAATGTCACGATTCACGTCATATCCTGGGGGTCTACCGTACCTCACCGCTTGTTTCTGTTTGACAGTCGAAGATTTAAAACGGGGGAAGGTCTTCTCTCTCTCTTTCCGCGACGTGCACTCGGGGCATTTCCGTGTGCCCCGTTAAACAGTCGGCGCACGTCCTCGGGAAGGATGAGAATGTCACGGCGGGACCAATGTCATCTTCTCCTACGCAAACATTCATTTAAAAGAGTTGGCTGGTCCCCGGCGGACATTTAGGAAAGCCGTGGAGATTTTTCTTCATTGGCTTTCTGCCGTCACCCCCGAGAAAGAGATTTCATTATCCGCTTACTCTGCATATTTATCCGGCGACTCGACGGCAGGCTGCGTCGCATCGATATCGAGCGCTACGCGGAAAGTTACAAACCGACCGCCTTGTTTTTGGCTCTTAGAATACAAAATAAAATCGATAACATTAGATACAGTGAGACAGTGGGAACCAGAAGATAATGATTAGCTAGCACTTCCTGAATAAAATGTGTCATGTGACCAAGCTAAACCTATCACCTATGAGCACGTGGAATCGTGGAATGTCCCATTTTTAAGCTACATTAGCATCAAACAATTTAGCATTTTCTCAACTTAACAATCAAGCAATGTATAGAACATTATGGACAAACGAAGATCTTTTTTGTCGACAAAAAACACACGAGCAACAATAAAATATCAAGAACCAAATAAAAATGATGAGGGAATGATGCATTCAAAGACTGTCGTGAATAGAATGTGTCATGTTGCCTAGATAATCACCTATACAATGAATTCATGATGTATTTAAAGACTCTAGAAAATCATAGCTATCCCACTGTCTTTCTTGATAGCACTTCCTGAATAAAACGTGGCATGTGGCCTAGCTAAACCAATCACCTGCAAGCAGCAGGAAAGTATCAAAAACCAGAAAAAAACGATGAATTCCTGATGCGTTTAAAGACTGTAGAAAATCGTAGATATCCCACTTTCTTGCTAGCGCTTCCTGAATAAAATGTGTCATGTGACCAAGCTAAACCTATCATATATGAGCACGTGGAGTCGTGGAATGTCCTGTTTTAAGCTACATTAGCATAAAAAATTGGCTTTATAAATGCAGTCCGTTTAGCATTTTCTCAACGTAAGAATCATATCCAGCACTGTAGAGAACATTATGGACAAACGAGGCTCTTTTTTGTCGACAAAAAACCCTAGAGCAACAATAATAGATATTTTATTAAGAATCAAATAAAAATGATGAGGGAATGATGCATTCAAAGACTGTCGTGAATAGAATGTGTCATGTTGCCTAGCTAATCACCTATACAATGAATTCATGATGTATTTAAAGACTTTAGAAAATCATAGCTATCCCACCGTCTTTCTTGCTAGCACTTCCTGAATAAAACGTGGCATGTGGCCTAGCTAAACCAATCACCTGCAAGCAGCAGGAAAGTATCAAAAACCAGAAAAAAACGATGAATTCCTGATGCGTTTAAAAACTGTAAAAAATCGTAAATATCCCACTTTCTTGCTAGCACTTCCTGAATAAAATATGTCATGTGACCAAGCTAAACCTATCACCTATGAGCACGTGGAGTCGTGGAATGTCCTGTTTTTAAGCTACATTAGCATAAAAAAAATTGGCTTTATAAATGCAGTCCGTTTAGCATTTTCTCAATGTAAGAATGATATCCAGCACTGTAGAGAACATTATGGACAAACGAGGCTCTTTTTTGTCGACAAAAAACCCTAGAGCAACAATAATAGATATTTTATTAAGAATCAAATAAAAATGATGAGGGAATGATGCATTCAAAGACTGTCGTGAATAGAATGTGTCATGTTGCCTAGCTAATCACCTATACAATGAATTCATGATGTATTTAAAGACTTTAGAAAATCATAGCTATCCCACCGTCTTTCTTGCTAGCACTTCCTGAATAAAACGTGGCATGTGGCCTAGCTAAACCAATCACCTGCAAGCAGCAGGAAAGTATCAAAAACCAGAAAAAAACGATGAATTCCTGATGCGTTTAAAAACTGTAAAAAATCGTAAATATCCCACTTTCTTGCTAGCACTTCCTGAATAAAATATGTCATGTGACCAAGCTAAACCTATCACCTATGAGCACGTGGAGTCGTGGAATGTCCTGTTTTTAAGCTACATTAGCATAAAAAAAATTGGCTTTATAAATGCAGTCCGTTTAGCATTTTCTCAATGTAAGAATGATATCCAGCACTGTAGAGAACATTATGGACAAACGAGGCTCTTTTTTGTCGACAAAAAACCCTAGAGCAACAATAATAGATATTTTATTAAGAATCAAATAAAAATGATGAGGGAATGATGCATTCAAAGACTGTCGTGAATAGAATGTGTCATGTTGCCTAGCTAATCACCTATACAATGAATTCATGATGTATTTAAAGACTCTAGAAAATCATAACTATCCCACTGTCTTTCTTGCTAGCACTTCCTGAATAAAACGTGACATGTGGCCTAGCTAAACCAATCACCTGCAAGCAGCAGGAAAGTATCAAAAACCAGAAAAAAACGACGAATTCCTGATGCGTTTAAAAACTGTAAAAAATCGTAAATATCCCGCTTTCTTGCTAGCACTTCCTGAATAAAATGTGTCATGTGACCAAGCTAAACCTATCACCTTTGAGCAAGTGGAATCGTGGAATGTCCCGTTTTTAAGCTACATTAGCATAAAAAATTGGCTTTATAAATGCAGTCCGTTTAGCATTTTCTCAACGTAACAATGATATCCAGCACTGTAAAGAACATTATAGACAAACGAGGCTCTTTTTTGTCGACAAAAAACACATGAGCAACAATAAAAGATATTTTATTAAGAACCAAATAAAAATGATGAGGGAATGATGCATTCAAAGACTGTCGTGAATAGAATGTGTCATGTTGCCTAGCAAATCATCTTTACAATGAATTCATGATGTATTCAAAGACTGTAGAAAATCATAGCTATCCCACTGTCTTTCTTGCTAGCACTTCCTGAATAAAACGTGGCATGTGGCCTAGCTAAACCAATCACCTGCAAGCAGCAGGAAAGTATCAAAAACCAGAAAAAAAACGAATTCCTGATGCGTTTAAAGACTGTAGAAAATCATAGACATCTCACTGGCTTTCTTGCTAGTATTTCCTGAATAAAACGTGGCATGTGGCCTAGCTAAACCAATCACCTGCAAGCAGCAGGAAAGTATCAAAAACCAGAAAAAAAACGAATTCCTGATGCGTTTAAAGACTGTAGAAAATCATAGACATCTCACTGGCTTTCTTGCTAGTATTTCCTGAATAGAACGTAGCATGTGGCCTAGCTAGACCAATCATCTATTGGCAACAAAAAAAAACATCGACAACCAATTATTCTCTAGTGCTCCTCTCGCGGCTAATTCACCTTATTTGCATTTATTAACAAAGACGTAAAACAAATCCAAGAGAATAGACGTCTTTTTTTTTTTCTAATCCCGCTTTCACGAAGCTCTTCAGGATTCATAATAATCGGTATTTGGGTTTCTATTCCACGTAGAGGATTTTTAGCACAAGGACGAGATTGGACAAAGGACGGCATCCGTGGATCCATTTTCTGCACCGCTTATCCTCAGTAGGGCCGCGGGGGTGCTGGAGCCCATCCCAGTCATCTTCGGGTTGGGATGCCATCTAATGAGCATGAAAATAACCGGGGTCCTTTTCACTTTTTTAATTGATATTTTATACAATTTTTTTTTATTTTTAGGTTTTGTCACGCGTAAAAACAAACAAATATACAGAAAAACAATCTGATTGGCTCCCTGTCCTTTTTTAAACCACCCCTATCCGTCCCCTTTTGTCAGTCCATCTGTGAACCTCAGTTAACACTAAGCAAGCCTTTTTCGACCTTGACTCCCACCTGGTTTTTGCTCCTGTCTGTCCCCCCGGCTTCGACCCGTTTCTGATACTGACCATGTCTACTCTCCTGTCCCAGTTTTTGACCTCTTTTTGTGCCCGACCACGTCGACTCTCTTTTCCTGGTTTATGACTCGCTTCCGACCCGACCACGTTTTTGCTCACCTGTCCCGGCTACTGACACGTTTTTCAGTTCTCGACACTGCCATCGCTCGACACGGAAGATCTACTTCCGCTTTCAGAGCGACCTGCTTCCCGCATCCAGCAATCATTGGATTTATGTATACTGATACCTAGGGTTGGGTAGGGTTACTTTAACTGGATTACTTTCAATGACTTTTGGATTACTCCAATACCAAATATGCTCATAAAAGACAAAAGAAGCTAAATATGAATAAAATGACTCAATTTTGTTGTTGCTTGGGGAGTAACGGAATACATGGAACGGCAAAAAATGATGTTGGCAAGCTGTTTGGAAATACCGTAAATTCCGGACTATAGAGCGCACCTGATTATAAGCCGCACCCACCACATTTTAAGAGGAAAACCGATTTTGTACATACACAAGCCGCACCTGTATATAAGCCGCATGCGCCCACGTTTAAAAATGTAACACAAACACAAAATTAACCCAAACCTGACTTTGGATTTGGATTGATTTTCATTTTGTTTCTGTCGCATTTTATGTTCGTTTTGCCGGAGATCAAAGAGATCAAAGCCAGGAGAGAAAGCTTACCACGTGTCGTGAGTCATC